>NW_022589715.1:29110348-29172848 GCF_004348235.1 Phoca vitulina
AAGAAAGAAAGAAAGAAAGAAAGAAAGAAAGAAAGAAAGAAAGAAAGAAAGAAAGAAAGAAAGAAAGAAAGACAAAGAAAGGAGACATTTGGCCCACCAAAAATCCTGGTGAGATGACACAAACTGAGAGTCGGCAGTGGTGTATTTTTACTGAGAGCCATACCTCGAAACTCTAGAACACGGCAGATGAAACTTGCCAGCCACACACAGGATGTGGAGTGATTTTATAGACACTATCTTGGCCCAAGATGGCAGCTTGAGATTAATGGCTGCGTCATCCTTGGCCCTGCTGCAGTCAGGCCTGGGGTCTGATCTGACACGCAGACCCTTCATCTGCAGCCAATCAGCAGATGTAAGCACATAGGCCCTGTCAGGTTGACATATCATTCCTTCGACAATGTCAGCGAGTATTAATGTTCAATTATCTGTCCTAGAAATGACCCTTGCCTTTATGCATTGTGTAACTGCGCACATGGCACTCCGGTAGTCCCAAAGACAAGGGTAGAAATGCCCGCAATAAACCAGGCACTGGGAGTTGGCTTTTCAACACCGCCATGACATTGCCTTGCAGTACCGAATAGGAGACTTATTTTTAGTTCTTCTCCTAAAACATATGTGAAAGACCGCTGAGCCATTTATCTCTCTATCTCTTTCTCTCTATCTTCTTTTTAGCCCGTTTGCATGTCAGTCGTCCTTACTATTTAAACAGCAAGACTTCAAATGCGGCATCTTGTGGCTTGCCGATCACACTGAGCCAACTGTTCTTTATGTATCACAATGAGCTGTTCATTATGTGTGGGGTGACTTTTTATTTCATGAAGCCAGGTGTATATCATTTACCATCAAACCAAAATGACAATAGTAGGTTTTCTGGAGCAGTGTCAAGATCAATTCAACTTCAACTCATAAAGCTAAAGGAACCTGTTCTGGCCAGCCAGCCCTCCTTCCCACTGTTAAAAACGAGGCCTTTGGCTGAGGTATGACTTAGGAAGCATACCTGAAATCCTTTTGCTTGTTAACCTTTACGGTTGCTCAAATATTTTAAAATAGTGTGGTGCTTTGTTGTAGTTAAAATACAAGTCCCCCTTTCCTCTCATATAGCACCGTAAGAAACAAAATTTTATCTTAGCCGACAGCCGCATTTGCCTGGTTTTCATTGAACTAGCATTCAAAGGTTATCAACTACAAGTTTGCAAACTTCTCATACAGCCAGCACTGAAAGATAATGTACAGTAATTGCATGATAACTTCCTCCAAAACTGAGATAAAACCTTTCATGCAATCTTGAGTTCACCAACCTACATACGTATGCTAGGACAAACTTAAGTAGTTCAGATTGGAGCTCAATGAATTTTCTCTCATGGTAATAATTTTTAGGGAATGGAAAATGCAATTATATTTCTTGTGGAAAACCACTAAGAATTCATTATTTTGCCTTGATTTTAACATATGAAAAACAGGTTGATTATGACATATACCTATGAAAAGTCTAGCCACTCCCCCGTCACAGCGTGGTGTCTGGTGCTATTTTTATAGGCGTTCTCAACCGCACCATGAAAGTCCTTGTATCTTCTTTCTTTTTCTTATCCTTTTTTTTTTTTTTTCTCCCCCTCCCAACAGTTACTTTTTCCAAATGACTTCCATTCCTCTCCAGCTCCCAATCCTACTTGCTGGATATTCAACAGCTGACTTTGCCTCCTGATCTGCTAAAAGATGGAGCACAGCACCCAAGACGTCCTTCTCTTTTACTAAATCTCTCTGCCTTCACCTTCCTGTCCTGGTTCATGCTCACTGCTGAGCACCCCCTCTAAGGCGTCAGCCCATCACTCGCCCCACTCCGTCCCTCCACTGCCAACTCATTCTCCATCCTCATGCCATTTATCAGTACCTCTCTACTTTTATCTTCAAAGGTTCCTTCTCTGTTCTCTCAGTGAATAATTAGGCTGTGCCTTCACAAACTACATGGGATATAACAGCAATTCCATGAGACACAGCTAAATTTGAGCCTAGCTGTAAACATATTCAAATCTCCCTCCTCCTAAATATTACAAAAAGAAAAGAAAAGCCTCCCCTTCTTGTTACCAGTTCCTCAAACTGCCCCAACTGTATCCTTCAGTGCGTTCCTCAAGCAACTGTGGAAGGACCTAGCCTTGCTGTCTCTGTTGTGATCTCACCCGCCTGCCTCATAATACAACTTCTTGCACCTCCAAAGGCCTGGAATGGCATTTTCAAAGGTCACTGATGATATCTTAACTCTTACATTGGGACCCTTCCCAGTCCCTCTACTTCATTAAACTCTCAGGTTTGGTCACCTCTGTTTTGAAACTGCTCATTCACTTGGTCAATAAATATTATCAAGCATCTATAATATGGCTCTGAAGATATAGACATGAAAGATTCAACCCTGACCTCTAGATAGGGAGGCAGCTCATAAATAAACAGTCACCATGATAAGTACACTCTATCAGATGGCCATCAAGGTATTATGGGTCTGGCGGCAGGGGCCATTTCCTCTCTCCTGGAGAGGACAGGGATGGTTTCTCCAAGCAGTGACAGTTGAAATAAGATGTGAAGGATGCAGAAGAAATCATGAAGTGGAGACAAGGTCATGGGGGTGGCGCATTCCAGCTGAGGGAACAGCATGTGCTGGTGCCCAGAGTACAGGACCATTTCGCACCTATGGGGAATGTAAGCCTTCAGGCCTGGCTGCAGCAATGGTGTGAGAAGCCTTATGGGAAGGGCAAGAGAGGTGCCTGGGTGCTCAGTGGGCCAGTGTCAGACCTCAAAGGGCCCTTGAATGGTACGCCAGGGATGTTGTCTCCTAAGCCTACAGGGAGATACCACAGGATTTTAAGTAGAGGGAGACGTGGCCAAGTTTTATTTTAGAAAAATCACTGTGGTGGCAAAACGAGGTTATTTGTATGAAAGGCTGACTGGCAGGGAGGCTGATGGGGGAACAGGCAAGCAGGAGACGACAAGGCAGTGACAATGGGACAAAATAGGAATAAGAGAATGGAGGAGTATTTAGGAGGGAGAATTGGTAGGGCTCGGGAAGTGAGCAACTATCTGTGAAGGGAAAAGAAGAGCAAAATTTCAGGGATGACCCTTAGGTTCCTGGCTGGAGCTTCTGGGTCCATGGCCATGCTATTAACCAAGATGAGGATGACAGGAAGGGGAGCCAGTTTGGGGGCCATGATGGATTTGCTTGGGGGATGGACTCTTTGGCTTCTTATCATTGTACCTTCTTCCCTTTTCTTAGAATATTAACATGTTGGAGCTGAAAGGAACCCCAGACATCAGTTCAACCCACCTCCACATTTGACAGAAGACTTCCCTGCTTGCTCCTGTCTCTTCCTCTAGGTTTTTCCCTCCAGAAAGCCTTTCAAACTCGGCACCAACCAAATTCCATCCTTGACCTCCTTCTCTCTTTTAGCATTCCCTGGATCTGTGACTCCACAGACATCTTTAGCTTCAGTGGAGGCAACTCCAAAGACTTGTGCTCTCACAAAGCCCGAGTAATCCCGTCTCCAGGTATCGGCCATACAACTCACGTGGCTGTCCCACCGGCACCAGAACCACAACATATCCCAAACCGAACTCCTCGCCTTTCCCCTAAAACCAGTTCTTCCTTTTGACTTCCTTTCTGTCATCAAAGAGACTGCTGATATCCCTGTTCCCTGTCTGCCCAACATGAAACAGAGAAGTCACCTCCGATGCTTTTCTTTATCAAATGTCCACTCGTGAGTGCTTCTGAAAACAGTCATTAGACGCACACAGGCTTCATTCAACTCCAGCCCCTGATTCTTACCGTGCTACCTCGGACAAGCTGTTTAATCTTCCTGAACCTTGGTTTTCTTATCAGTAAAATAAAGAGACTAGCAGGACCTCCTTTAGAGGCTCACTGCGGGAATTCAATGAGATAAAGCATGAGGGTGCTGAGCAGTGGCCTACCAAGGTGAAGGTGGGGTGGGAGCTGTGTGCCCCAGCAGGGAGGAATATTTTACTCACTGACATTATTTAGAAGAGCCGGTGCATGATGATAATAGCCAGACTGACCCTACACACATTGCACTGAAGACGGACAGCTCCTAGGACCCGCCGTGGCACATCACTGGCATTCAGCATAGTGTATGGTATACATGTGTCAGCTACAAACGTTTCTGTTTATGAGGTTCCAGGTTTGCGTCCAAAATACCTCCCACCCACCCATTTCTTTACAGTCCCACAAACACAGTCTTCTTACCCGAACTGTTGAAATTGTCTCATGTTCTCACTCTCGTTCCTTCTACAAACTGCACCACCAACTCCATCTATGCCCTTTTCAAAGAGCTTAGAAAACTCCGGGACATGCATGCTTCCTTGCACACAGTAGGTGCTCAAAGAGCATTTGAACTTACTTGGAAAAAGCTTTAATGGGCAGATTAATATTGTTATTCGAAGATGAGGGAGATACTGGCTCAAGTTTAGCCATCGTTTATGGTGGGGGAAATAACAAGCACACTTGAAAGCAGCTTTCTCCTGCTGTGTGGTAGGGTTTGGTCATCACATCACGGAAAACCACTCCAGGCATCTCTGCGCAGAGCACCTGACGGTATTCCTAGATGGGGCCCTGCATTCACCCTCTGCCAGCATAACCCCCGCCCCCCCACCCCACACTCGTTCTTGCCGCAGAGCCCGCGTCCGAGCCACAAGCATGGCACCCAGGCTCCAGGGACAGCAGGCACCCCACAGCTCTAATGGTGTCATGGCGGCATTGTGATCGCCTCTGAGTAACTGTGAAAAGGAATGTCTTTGATGAGGTCATACGGACTTCTGCCTCAGTTCTCATCGGATCTGGCCAACTATGTAGGCAAGACATTTTCAAGAGCAATAACAAATCATAAATTGGAGTGTCAGGGTATGGAAGTAAGGAGGTCCAGCAGGTTAGATTTAGGGCTCCGAATTTTTTGTTTCCAGTCTCTATCGTACACTAAGATTTCTGGGAGCTCTTTAGCCTTTTCTATCCCACTTTCCTGCGTATAATGTTCCACCTGTTAATGGGGCATGATTATGAAGTGTAGGATCCCGTGCAAACTAACTACTCCATAATTAATAACTGTTTAGAATCAAACGGGATACTTGTTTCATAGCTTGATTTCTAGAACACCAAATATATGCTATTTTCTGCACGTGTATTTGGCCTTTTTTCCTCGGAAATTCAGCCTGCCATTTACTCAATCACTCTCTCGAACACTGAGGTGATGAATGTTGCTGAGTGCTCGTGGTTTCTGGTCCAGTATGAACACTTTCAAGGAGTAAGTCCTGGGCGCCTGTCGGCTGGGTAATTGATAATGTTTTCACTTCAAGGTGTGGGCCTGAGACCCACAGGGCTCAATGGGGAAAGGAAATGAATTGACCCGACTACATCTCTTATCCACTGCTCCTGAGACACGTCAACTCATTACTGCCAAACGTACTTCAATAGTATCAAGAGGGGGTAGCAATATATATTTTCGACAACAGTTAAAACAATGCTTTTGTTTTTATTTTACATTAGCAAATTAAAACACTTGGATTGTCATTACAATTCTTTGTGAAAATCTGGTCTTCGCTAAATTCACAATGAATTATAAATGCCTGTGCCAAAACAAAGAATAATCCACAATGCCATCAAATGTATGCCTCTCTTCCTAATTTTGATTTCTAGGTCCCCTGGCTTCCATAAGAGAAAGCATGCAGGGGCACACACATACTGTATTTCAAATGGAGATTTTATGTAAGCTTATTTTTATAGTGATTCTGAGAGTAGCTGCTCTGCTTTTTATCTATGCAAACTGGAAATAAAGTAGGCACCCTGCCAGCTCCCTGACAGCAGGCCAGGCCCGGGCTGCCATGGGTGACTCGCACAATGACATCTAAGGGGTCCAGAAAAGAACCCTGACTAATGGCTTTTGGATTCCCTATGACCTTTGATCCTCGATGACTTAGACCAAAATAAATGACCTAATTTCAAGAAACTACATCCAGCATGTGAACTCTAATGAGTGACAGAATTTACCTGCTAAGCAATGATTAATAGGTATGCGGTCCTTATAATCATTCCTTAGATCTTTTTTTTTTTTTTTTTTTAAAGATTTTATTTATTTATTTGACAGAGAGAGACACAGCGAGAGAGGGAACACAAGCAGGGGGAGTGGGAGAGGGAGAAGCAGGCCTCCCGCGGAGCAGGGAGCCCGATGTGGGGCTCGATCCCAGGACCCTGAGATCATGACCTGAGCTGAAGGCAGGCGCTTAACGACTGAGCCACCCAGGCGCCCCTCATTCCTTAGATCTTAGCCAAACTAGAGAGAAGGTACTTTTCAGATGCTGGTTTTTTAAAACAAATTCATCTTCCAGGATGCTGTGCAAATTGACAGTGTCCGTGGCGGATAAAGTACACAAGGCAGTGGAAATACAAAAGGATTTCCTGGAATAGACATCAAGTTGGCGAATACTACTAGAAAACAAAAGCCCTTCTCCCTCAAATGTATGTATCGTTTCTGTAGCTGGAGATTCTGTGGCTTTCTTCCTGACAAACGCTATCAGATTGGAGGGCCAGAACAGGAATCCAGGAGCGAGTACAACCACTACGCACACCCTCGCTCCATGCTAACACCCATCGGGACGCTGAAGCTAGAGGGAGGGGAAGGACAAGATTCTGTACCGCTCAACCTTCACAACTACCTTTTCACCCACCGGGACACAAAAGCACACTATCAAAAAGCCCAAAAGAAAAAGTCTGTATATTGGCAGATTCCGTGGTCTATCCGAAGCTTTTTGGGTATTCAGGAGACTCCATGAAAACTCTCTGATATTTACTTAGGGCAGTGAAACTAGCCTGTATGATACTATAATGATGGATACTGAGTCACACACTTATCCAAACCCATAGAACATACAACACCAAAAATGAGCCCTAACTTTGGACTTTGGGTGATAATGGTGTGTCAAATATAGGTTCATCAATTGTAAGGAACTTAATTAACCACTCTGGTGGGGGGCATTGATAATAGGGAGGCTATGCTTGTGGGGGGGGGACAGGGGAGAAGATATATGGGAAATCTGTGTACCTTCTCCTCAGTTTTGCCTAAAGATGCTCTAAAAAACAAAGTCTACCTTTTAAAAACTCTTTGATATTCAAAAGAAAGTTCTCATATGCTGAAGAAGAATTGAAAGTTTGCAGAGTTTTCCTCTGCAAAACACTTGAGTTCAATTTACATGATAAAATAATGGGTTAAGTTTCAATGTCAAAGGAGAAAAACTCAAAGTATAAAATTCAAAGATGGAGAAAAAGAATCATCTCTCCATTTAAAATACGTCCTCTTGCTTGTGTACCTTAGATCCTTGCTATGCTAAGTGTGGTCTGTGGACCAGCAGCATCACTATCTGCTAGGAGCTCATTGGAAATGCAGAACCTCAGGCCCGCCCCACTGAACCAGAACCCTCATTTAAAGACAGATCCCCAGATCATCTGACTGCACAGTAGAGTTTAAGAAGCACTGCTTTAAAAGAAGCAGGAAGGGAAAAATGAAGCGCGGGGGAAATCGGAGGGGGAGACGAACCATGAGAGACTATGGACTCTGAGAAACAAACTGAGGGTTCTAGAGGGGAGGGGGATGGGGGGATGGGTTAGCCTGGTGATGGGTATTAAAGAGGGCACGTATTGAATGGAGCACTGGGTGTTATACGCAAACAATGAATCATGGAACACTACATCAAAAACTAATGATGTAAGGTATGGTAATTAACATAACAATAAAAAAGAAGAAGCAAAAGAATATTTAATTATTTTCTTTTTTTTTTAAGATTTTATTTATTTGTCAGAGAAAGAGAGCACAAGCAGGGGGAGGGGCAGGCAGAGGGAGAAGCAGGCTCCCCGCTGAGCAAGGAGCCCCATGTGGGACTCGATCCCAGGACCCAGCAGCCGCTTAACCGACGGAGCCACCCAGGCGTCCCGAATATTTAATTCTGTAGTGATTTCCATTTTCTGATTTTTTAGATGGTAGACTTTCATTTTTGAAAAATTACTATTTACACATCAGTTAAATCTCCAAATGTGTGCATTGCCAAATCTCCTGATCCAGACTTAGAGGAATGTTGTGAATATTAATGCAATATTGTATGAAAATTAAAATCGAGAAAATATCTTCTACTAAGAATCTAAGCAATCATTCTACTTCTCCCCATCATATCAACCTAGCAATGGTTCCAGTGACTTCATTTATCATGCTACCTATCACCCGTACATACTGATTTTCAAAACCCAGAGGCAGGCTGGACCATGTCCGCTGTGTCATGAGCAGAGAAAGAAGTAAATCTTTGTCTAAGTTCACTCAGCATAAGGTAAAGAGGACCCTCAAGCCAGCCCAACTCTTTCACCGCAACAAAAGGCACCTTCTCTCTGAATTACCAGGATGATGACTTCAACCTTCCCCTTGATTTTGGTTACGAAAACCAGCTTCGCTCCCTAAAGCGAGTCCTCAAGTCCATTTTGCCTTGCTTCTCCTCTCGTCTTCCTGTCTCCAGCGGTCAACAGACCAACACATGACCATATTTACATCATTTCTCTTGAAGTTGGTAATGGGAACAACGCAGGGAAAAAATGAACACTCTGGTGCTACCCCAAGGCCGGCCTTATCTTCTCAGAGTTTAATACCTACCTCTTGGAACATCAAAACAGGCCTAAAATCCACACACTGTGACAGTCAACTGATGTGACAGACTAGCATAAGTTAGTTCAAATGTAAAATATAGCATCTCTAGCCCTGGAGATTAACTGAATTATAATGCCACATTTGAATGGTATTTTATAGATTCTTCCAAAGGCTCTGAGCATCTACCCCTTAATTAAATCTAATTTGGTTTCCACACAGAGTATTAACTGAGCATATTCACTTCACCATACGTGTAAGCTCGATATACATCATCTTCACCTTCCAACTACAGCCTCATGAAGATGTTTCCGTGTGGGAATATTCAAAACTGATTTACGGCACTATTGCAACAACTAAGCAACTCATCTTCCAGTATAAATGCAACACGTAAGGACGACCTAACTGAAACATATAAATTCCACATATACTTAAAAATATTATTGTCTGTAATTTAATATAGTAGAATGTTTCTAAGCCTATAACCTTGCATGCAGAAGCAGTTTTTCAAGCATTAATACTTAAATGGGTCATAGACACCACATCTGTCATTCTGTCCTGAAGTCTATGAGGCAAAACCAAGACTATGCTGGCCTATTGATTTTTCTAGCATTTGCTTTAATTTACTTAACCATTGAGAAATCCATCAGTACATAAAGGGCAACTGTCCATTACTGCCTCATTTGCAGACATTCCTTCCCCTCGTTTTTGGTAAATATTTCCCTTAAATTGCTATGTGTTTACAGTGTAAAAACGAATTAGGAAAGTGCTCACACCTGTTTCTGTTCGGTAACTGCTGCACTGAGGTATATGTAACGTGCTTAAAGATAGAATAAATATCTAGACATTATTACATCTGTGTGCAAAGGGTGGTAAATTAGATCCTAATTACATTAACAGGGATTCTGCCTCCCAGCTTAAATTTTACATGAGCACTCTGCAAAAATTCAAAAGCTCTGCTGTGGTTTCTTTATGAGCTGGTGATTACAGCTACTTCCTATGCGGTCACTAAATATTCTGTTTACAAATAAATGAAGAAGCTTTGAGCCAACTTGCCAGGGTAATAATCTATTTCTTTCTCCCCCTCCCTCTTCCCAGCAAACCCTCGCCACATATGCATGGCAACAATCAGGAGCCCTGGCTTCATCTAATTACTCCATCACATAATTTCACAAATTGCCTTGTCACTGGGGAGCCAAGTGCAAAACACGCTCACAGTGGGATTTCAGGCAGCAGCTTTCATTTACTACTCATTCCTTGTTAAATTAAACACAAAAACACCAGTTGTGTGAAAGAAGTCAAAAAGAATGCCTGCAAATGAGCCAGACAAGTATATCTCCTACCTACCATTTCACCAAATACATCGTCGGCAACAGGCACCCCCGACAGGAGGATGCCCTGGGCTGGCCCATTCTTATTTGGATGTAGCTGCTACAATAGACCATAACCAAAAGGCCAAAAACAAATAGGCTTCTCCGGAAAGTAAATTTCATCATATGTCAACAGGAAGCATGGGCACGCAGTAAAAAAAAAAAAAATACTATTCTCAAGCCCCTCTATTCTTTGCCCTTTCCACCTGGCCATGATCCTCACATGAGAACGTGTTATTTGTCCTGGAGGAATGATGCCAAGCCCTCTGAAACTATAAACACTATATACCACGGAGTTCCACTCCGGCTAGGAAGAAGGAACCAGATCCCACTAATCTTTAAAAGTTCTCAAACAGAAAGATCATCAATCAAGTTCACGCAGTATTAGATGTTTTCCTTTTAAGTATTAATGCCTTACATGTCTCTGAAACACATCAAGGTAAATGCTCACCCATCTCACTACGGATGTGGGGGGGAGAAAGAGAGTGCACGGTGGGTGATGCGCCCCCGGGGAGCGGACCTGAGGGCACAGCCCTGGAAGCTGACATTGGTGCATCAACAACTAAACATGGCCACCGGTAATTAAAGGTATTTCTTTGCAGCTCAGGAGCCGGCGGGGTCAGGTACCGTTTTACATCACAAACCAGTCCTTTCTGCATGTCGATTTGCCAGCATTATCTGCACAGGGAGAAGAACACATTAGCAGCAGCTGTCTCTCTGCTTTTACACTGAAAATTCTATTCACACAGACAGGTGGAGTAATTTAAAAGCCAATGTGGTGCAATTTCGATGTGACTAATGTCACTGCCTACTAAAATGCCACCATTACCACTGTTTATGGAAACATTACTAAAATTACATTTTATTCATAAGAATTTTAGGATTCTGGTTATTACCCGCTTTAAAATGATCAGAGCTCGGTGTCAGAGCCCAGAGCAGTGGCCTAATTCTCCAGGCTTTAGCAGCCTCCTTTGCTGAGAAACGACAGTTGGATTGTAGTTTCAAGAGTAATCGGGACGGCGGCGGCAGTTTTCTCCATCTCCATAAAGCAAATTAAAGACATGGCTCTTTGGCGTCCTGGACACGTGACGAGCAAAGAAATCTTCAAGGAGCTAAATTCTGTGTTAGAAGGTTTGGTTAGGATTTGCACGAGGAAAGATTCCTCACCCCCAAACTGGTCTCCGACATTGTTAGTAATAGGCAGGGGGAGAGATTTACATATTTCCATAAGGAAGGAGGAACAGCTAATGTTTAAAATCTGAAATTCTAACAATGCATAAATTATCCCAGTTGCACAAAATATCAATAGCTCTAGCTTTGCCTTTTTTCAACGGGCAGAGATGTCTGGAAAAAGAATCTATATAGGAAAGGACCATCCTTCATCCTTAGTTACCAATAGCCATCAGATTGCATGATGAAGTTTTATGCCAAACCCTCTGGCTCATATTTTTATTTAAAAAATACTAATTAGCTAGTTCATGGAATGAGATTATAATTATACCTTTGAACTTCCACAATGCGATTTGATTTGCTCTGTACTTGAGAGGCAACGTGGTGGAAAGCACATGGAAATTCAGGTCAGGAGATTCTAGCTTTTGCCCTTGAGAGAAATCATTAACTTCTCTAAACCTCATTTTGGTCATCCTGCTACCTCATAGGATTGCCTTCAGAATCCAATGTACGTGAAAATATTAAACTACAAAGCACCACAGAGACACACGTTATGATTTCATTTAGCCTTTTGATCAATTTTTTTCTTTAGCTGTTAACAGGACAGAAAGATCCAGTAAGCCAAGCCATTTTTTAAAAAGATCATTTTTTTAAAAAGCCAATGATAAAAGTAACATTACGTAGGCAGGAGATAATTTCATGTAACATGGAAATCAGGTCATTTTTTGAGGAGTTTCTCCCCCAAGAAGTTTGGAAACTGACTTTTCTTTACATAATGGGAATTATTCCTAAACTTCTAGCACCTCCAATAAGAATTATCTCTAGTCGTTGATCTTTCTTAGGATGGGTGTTCCTGTTCACGGACTACGCCTCCTGGCCCCTGGACGTCCCAAGAACTTCCTAGGACACTGAATTCTCAGAGGTCACTCATGTCACGGAAGAGCACATGGGCTCTGCGGGGATGCCAGCCACAAAGTTAATGTGAGAACAGATGAAAATTGACCACAGAATATTAAGAACTGAAAAGCAAAGACACATAACAGGATAAGTTCATATATATCGTCCCATTTTGTCTGAAGAGATAACACCAGGAAGACAAATAGTCATTTCCAACAAACCAAAGGTCTCTAGTTCAGAATAATTTGAATAATATATTCTAAAACCAAGTAATTTGTATCTCATACCGACTAACTTGGGACGTTCATGTTTATAACTTCAAGTTAGTTGAGACCTATCTCGTCTTTATAGTGTTCCCATGACAAAGCCATACATCTTGTATTGGGACCTACACTCACTGGGCTATAATTTGCTGAGTGAAGGCATTTTGCAATGGCAAGAGAAAACCAGGACTAACGGTCTTTAAAATGTTAGAAAATTGCCTGGCATAGCTCTTTCAGCTACTCTTTTGCTCTTGGAGGCTCTCCACAGGCCCATAAAGAAACAGGTGTCTATCTGCATCCCTGAGGGCTGTCTCCTGCTGTAGACACACTAGGGTGAGTATCAAGTCCACTGAGGTGAGCCAGCTTTCCCGGGCTCAGAACTCTGTAAACGGAGGGACCCTTGTCAGTATCAGCCATTTTGACGGGAATCCGCACAATCACTATCATTGCTTGGAGCCTTAATAAAATAATTTTGCTACCTCAGGGCATGCAGTTATTACAGGCAAACTTGGACCATGACCAACAGGGTTTTGTGACCCGAGCAACAGACCATCGATTGCAACGTGTCCTCCACTACTGGTTATCTCCAGGCATATACTCACGACAGCAAAAACAGAACCATTAGAGCCGTGAACATTTAGGGGATAAAAACAAGTAAAATGGATCCATTTCCCCAACTGGGATTGGTACAGATAACAGGGGTTCAAAGAGATTTGTCCTACAGAAAATTGTCCACGTATGTAGGGACATAGATGCACCCACAGTCATACTCACGCTTCCATAAGGAAGACTGAGATGTGATGGGGATGTTTCCAGTGAAGTCAAATAAAGTCTCCTAAATTCCATGACATATAGATTTACTTCTACTGGCAAAACAGCCAACCACCCAAACCAAACCAAAACACTAGAATCCTTTCTAAAACAAAGCCAACCGATTTTCTCACCATCAAACCTTCATACTTTAAAGCCAAGTACCTTCACTAGGAATCTTAAACATTGAGAAAGTAAAAAGTCAAGCTTAATGTTATATGAAATTCCTAAGGGTTGGACTGAGTCCGTTTAAAAGATACATTCACACATAAACACACAATGCTCCAGTTTTAATCTGAAAGATAAACAGAGGAGGAGCACTTGCATACTCATTGACCGAGTTTGATACTTTACCTTCAAAAATATATCAGAGGAATCAAAAGAAGACATGATATTGATGTATGCTTTGAAGTATAAATGGCTGGCTAGTTTTCAAGCAGTTATGTACATCAGCAACCATCAACTTAATAAATTGTGCTTATACGGGCGCTTTTGTTTTGAACCTAATCTTTTATTTAATTAGCCCGATTGAGAGTACATCAGAGAACCGAACTATAATGTATTTTTAACTTACCCTTGGAAACAAAAGGAAAATTTAAGTTTAAGCTGACAAATTGCCAGCCAGACTCTATACAAGCCCCTTGTATAAGGCACCAATCCTCAGGGACATGAACGGACCATTTGGGCACAAAAATCTCAATCACCCAAAATAACATAGAGCCCCAGTCAGAACTCATTTGCTTATGAGTCCTATGTACCTGGATAAATGGGCAATTTTAAAGTTGGGCTTTTGTTTTGACTTTTGATTGTCCCCGCCCCCACCATGCCCCCTCATCAACCGACTGTAATTACCCCAGGTCAGAGGTGCACAACCATGATGGGGAGGAAAGGCTGGGACAAGGGGAAGGAGGTGTGTGGAAGGCTTCGAGAGAGCTCTGCCAGGTCACTAATGGCCTCTGGGGCAAAGACTTGGAGAACCGGCTGATGCTTTGCCTTTGATCTTCTAATTCACAATGATCATTAGTATTAACTCCGATTCTTCTGGGTGAAGAATTCCAGCTGTAGCCTTTTCAGTTTACCTGACCTAAGAAAATTCATCACCCATCCCATTAGGATCTCAATAACCAGCTAAGAAAGAGAAAAAAGCAGCTGCCCCAGAATCTAGAAACCACCCGCTTCATTATTAAAACAGACTTTATATGACATATATCACAGAAGAATTAGGGCATTCCAATAGTCCCTCCAAGTAATTAAATAATCTATTCCCTTTTCCCTGTGAGAGAGAGGATTCCCAATTGGGTGAAAAATCATCAGGGTCTGATGTAATCACAGTTGAAATATGCTATCTCCAAAGCAGCAGAGCCCTTTTAAAATTAAGATAGAGGGATTTGTCAGTCCAACTTGGGTTAGTTTTAGCAAAGCCTAGCTCTGACCCATCATCCCTATGAAAGCCTGTGAAGGTGAATGGCAACTGCATGGAAGAGAAAAAGAGTAACTATAAAGATACTCTCATAGGTTTCAGAGAGCTCAATTTTAATAAGGTACATGGACATCTGAAAGGGAAAAAATTCTTCTCACCCCTATACACTAGTTTTCAAGAATCTTAATTAAATAATGTTATCGGCAGATAACACGCAGCGAAGAAGGACTTGGAGTTGCTGTCTCCACCAACCACCTTCCTCAGGACAGGCACATGAATGTGAAGATAAGTTAGGACTAGTTTGGAGGAGGGACTGTCTTTCTCAAATACTTTGCCCTACCCTGATTCCCATTCCAGGCAAGAGTTTGAGAATACCGTCTTCCTGCCCCACTATCGTCTTAGGACTAATTTTAGCTGAATCATGCTGGCTGGCTAGGCACAATGGAAATATTACCATTAAAGCTATCAAAGTTTAGAGATGAGGGACAAAGAAACAGAAATGGAAGGAGGGGAGCATATCCCATCTGCTACCTACCTAAGGCCTGCCTACAGGTCCTTCTGCCTTTTGACTTTTCACTCACCTTGATCAACAGAACGGGTTGTCTGGATACCAATGAGAGGTACTTTTTCAGTGTAATAATAATTCCTAATGTTTAGAGAACAATCCTTCCAAAACTGCAAGCAGAGATATGACACTAAGATGTCGCCGAAAGATCTTGTTACCAAAAGCAAAACCAATGAAACAACATCTGTCTCTTCTAGAGCATTCAATTCCCAATTCAATTCCATTTACGCCATCCTTAGAGTGGCGGACCCGCAGGGCACTTTTCATCTAATAGTGTCTCTATGGAAACGCCATTCTCAACCTGGAAGATTCTACAACCCCTCACTTTGGTTTTATCCACATTGAGAGGGAAGTCTTGTAAATCAGAAATTGAGACATAAATTTTGCCACAGACAAAAAAAAAAAAAAAAAATTTTCCAGGCTAGAAGTTCACAATAAGAAACAAACAAAACAAAACCAAAGAGTAAAATATGTGTATCTGACATAGAAACAAAGTGTCTCTATTAAGTACCCAATGAGACCCCAAAGATCAGTGAAAGGAATCCAAGAGAATGTGAATGAAAATCAATTCACCTTGAGGGTCACCTCCCCAACTGGTCAATGCCAGATGTGTCGCCCCTTGCATGGTTTCTTCACCCGAACCCACAGGTGTGTATTTTAACAGCCTGCATTCTTCCTAACTTTCAAGACTCCTGGGACACACAGCAGCTCCATGCAGGAAAATATGTCACTGCATATTTTAAATAAGAACCATATTAACCGCTTTTCTATTTAGATTATATTTAAACCTGCAATATGCAATAGGGTAAATGTGCAATAGGGTAGGAAAACCAAACAAAACAGAAACCCCTTGATTTTTACCTTAAACATTGTATTTATCCCTTCTCATTTTCACTAGGCCCTTAGGCATATAGCTTTGTAACACTATGTAGCAAAAGAACTGGCAATAAGCAAAACACATCCAGTTTAAACATTAGGACATAGTAGGTTATAGTTATAGTTGGAATAACGCCTTTAAGAAGGAAAAAGAAACCTTCATGGAGCGTATGCCCCCAAACTGCCTGACTATACAGTGACTCATGCTCAAATGTTAAGGAGTTTGTAGTTGTTTGCAGTAATTTATCTTCAGGCAAATGCAAGCATTTCTATTAATAAATGCTTTTGTTTTCTTTCTAATTCTCACTTACTATCTAAATAATGTCAGTCATTCTTTTCAATTCCAGGGAATAGCTTCTTTTAAGAGACCTTCTCTAGTTATCAAACCCTGGCAAATGTTCAACTAAGACTGAGGTGGAAATTTTCATCACTGAAATTTCCTTTTACCCCATAATCACCAAAGTTTAAAATCTGTTTCCTTTTTCTTTTATTATTTTCATCATATACAAGTATTTCCAGTTTAGCTCACTAGAGACTGGGAGTCCAAGAATGATGCATTAGTTGTCTCCTTGGAGTAGTAAAATGTGCTACTGATTAAATCTACCTATGGGCAGCTACAGAACAGCACATTTTTCTGATGCAGCTGGGGTGCGAATCCAGAAAGTTTTTTTTGTTTTGTTTTGTTTTGTTTTGTTTTGTTTTGTTTTGTTTTGTTTTCCAGGGCCTATTCTATTCCTCCAACACATAAATGCTTGAAAGCCCTTTCAAAGGCAGGTTTTTGTTGTTGTTGCTATTTTAACTGAATAAATCCAATGTAAAGATTGACCCATTTATTTGAAAGAGAAAAAAAGAGTAGGAATTTGCTTTCAAAAAGGTATGTGAGCTTTCATAATATGCCATTTGGCATTTAAAAGATTAGTTTTTACAATTTGCTAATAAATTGTTATTGCTATTGTTTTAATTAGCCAGAGTTTCAGTCCCTCTTTTGTATCTTGCAAGATTTCAGACAGGATTTTCTAGAGAAGTTACATTAATCATATAGCAAGAATGTGATCATTTAAAATCTGTAGCAACTTCCAAATGAATTGCGCATCCCGAAGAACTCTCAGAACTTGAAATAAAGTTGCTAAAAGATTAGTACAGAGCTATCACTACTTACTTACATTTGAACAAATAACAAAACTTTCCTTAAACTCTACGGGTTTTTCCCCCATAGAATTTATTATTATCAGCTCCTGACTATAAACAATTACCTAAACAGTTTGTGCATTCCTTCAAGAAGTATAACAAGACAAGGGGAAGGGTGTTCCTGATAACTGGAGATCTAGCTGGTCTTGCAATTAGAGAAGAGGGAAGGGAATGGCTTTCATTGGGGGTAGGAAAGAGGGAGAATATTTAAATATATCTCCTTTGTTTTTTAGATGACATTATGAGACATTTGCTTTTTCGAGATGGTCACCATTATCGATATTTTTGTATGAGCACATGGGAGTGGAGTGGGGAAGCAGGTGGGCACGTCCAATGTGAACCACAAGGCAATTTCTGTGAGCCTTCATAGAGATGTAGACGAATGGGTTTCCCCTTCCAGGGTGGTGGTCAGGCCAGTACAGACCCCCAAACTGAAAGAAATTAGCCCAACCTCAAGAAATCAGGCAGTTTAGGAATAATTTCTAATCCAATTGCCCCAATAACATATGGACCACAAAAAGTACCGCAATGCAGGTAAGATCTTGCTGGCTGCTAAAGAAGTTTTCTGTTTTGTTTTAAGAAGATAATATAGCTCTCTGCAAGGTTCTTCCCAAGGGTATGACCTAGAAAACCAGGAAACCTGGTGGATGAATAAAAGAACTTGCTTCTCTCTCTCCTGATTCTGTCTGAACCAATATTTGATTATATTTTATTCAGGGGCATCTCGGCTTCAAGGAAAGCCAAAGCTCCTCTGTAGACTGAGATGGAGGCTGACGAAATCCATTCATTTTCTTTTTTTTTCTGTTAGTACAGGAAATAGACTCGGGTTGTAACTTCCCGGGCCACCTGATTTTGTCCCCTCCCTCCCTCATCCTCCAGATCAGGTCGGCTGGTTAGCCCCAGTGACGAAATATCAGCACGGCTGCATCAGCACCTCTGACCGACTGTCTCTTCTTATCTCCTGCTATTTATTCTTCCTCCTGTGCCCTCCATGCCCTCTGGACCCTCACCCTTCCTTCTCCCTACCCCTTCAGTCGAGGTTGGTAATCTCAGCAGCAACCTTACACCTTGCACGAGGCAGACCTAAACTATCCACATCTATGTAACAAGTGTCTGTAAGTAATGGCACCCGGATTGGGTTTTAGGTAAACCTTATGTGATGTTAAAATCAGCTACGCCATCTCAAGCTTCAACTAACTATTAACCAGCATTAACCAACCTCCGAAGCTGATTCCAGAACTGTCAGTGGAGGTTAGTGGCTGTGTGGAATCACGATGGCTGGAAGAGAGAGAGGAAACTTTTTTTTTTTTTTTTTAAGTTACTCCTGCTCCTCTCAGTTTTTATTTTATTCACAGATGCTGGAAAACCTGGATTAATTTATACCCTCGAGTGTTACTGGAGGCACAGCCTCTATCCAGAGGAGCAGACCCAGCGTGGCCTTCGACAGCCCCTGTGTGTCTCCCTGTAACAGTACAAGTCACTGAGGAACATAGCTCTGAAAGTGGGCAAAGGCATGAGGGTCAGCAGACCTGCGTACATCGGGGACAACACAGAATTAACCGTGATATGTACAAATAAATGACTTTCAAAAAAAGCAAACTAGGCTAAAAATGGTAACATAAAGAGTTTGCTTCTGACATTTTTCAAAAAGCCAAGATTTTTAGCATTCATTCATTTTAGGCTAGGCTAGGCTAGGCGAGGCGAGGCGAGGCTATGACCTATTTAAATTCAACCTTTGCCCCTAATAGTGAAAGTCCCCCCTGCCAACAATTTTGCTGGTTTTTAAATATTATTTTATCCATAAATTTTCATTTGGTCTTCTTCCCTGGATGTCATTAAATCAGTATGCACTTACAAAAATATCCACCAAAATATTATGATTATAAATATTTTGAACATGAAATTCATTCAGAACAATAACCAAACAAAACAAATCCCTTGGTGGCATAAAGCCCCCAATCTCCAGTTTCTCACATCTCCAGGAGAATTCCTGCAGTGAAAACAGCAATACTCACACAGACAATATAAACTGTTACTCTGCTTGAAAAGTCACAAGGGACTACACAGGAAGAGCCGACTCTATATTGCTGTTTTCCTTTACAGTTCTAAGTACAGGGACAACTTTCACTGTGCAGCCCTGACTCAGATGAATGTTTTGGAATGGCAACCAGGCCATTCAAACCACTTAAAAGCAAATTATGTGAGCATCTTGCCATTGCAACAAGATTTAAACTTTTTTGGACCGTTCGCTACAAAGGTCCACTAAAGCGTTAGAAGAAATTAAGTCCTTCTCTCTGGGGTTTGGCTGACTTTCTTCTTAGTAGGAGTTGGTTCTAAGTACCTCAGAGTCACACTGAGAAAAGCAACATCATTAACATACATACTTAAAATCACAAGTCACATGAACTCCTAAACCTTATAACTTACAGTTAACAAAATTGCAATAGTGAACTTCAAATAAAACTCCTCATTTGGGATAAGTATCTAGGAAATTAAGTGCTAACACTTTTGTAAAAACTAGGGGAACACAGTGATTTATGAAATATTCCAAGTGCAGAGGGGATCATTTTTCCCCCATTTTTTTTTCTATCACAACTGGTTCACCGTCCATATTTAGTTTACATATGTCATTTAGAATCCACTTACTGTTAGATGCTGGAACAGCCACGCCCTCATGATATTTGTGGCTACTTTGGGAAAGATGCCACGCTTTTTGTGACGCTTTTTGTCCTTATCTGGATCATCATCGTCACCTGTGCTGGGGGAAGCTACACTGTTGTCCAAGCCATCACCTGCAAACATAGTGAATCAAATTTTGACTGATGCTACCTTGACAGGCTTTATGCAAATAGAATGCCTTTGGATATAAACAAAACCAAAAGAGCAATATAAATGATTAATAGTTTATTTGGTACTGTTTTTGTTTTTTTTTTCCAAGACAAAGAGAAAGAACAAGGCCTAGGCTCAAAAGTAGTCAGGTCTAAGGAACTTCTTCCAAAGAACAGTGGGAAAGGTCAAAGGGAATGAAGGGAAATAGCCAATCTCTTCAGTAGCTTTCTTTGTTCCATGGTAATGATTCAGATGTGTATAGCTGAGACGTGGTAAGTGTAACTCCTACCGGGGAGTTAAATATGGTGGTGGCCATGGGCAGAGGTGCTGTCCCTGCCTGGGTATTCAAACCCCACGTATGGTCGCTGATGTCAACTTGTGAGAAGATGCATTTAAGATATCAACTATTTCCACAAGTGATCTATCTTAAAACTAAAGTAGGCCATGGAGATGTAAGTAATCCATCATCTAAGCGATTTGACATAGGAATGCTTCAAATAGAATATAATTCTTCTTGTCATAAAAAGAGAGCATCAAGTTTACTAAGGGCAAAACTCCTGAAATAGTTTTTTAATTAGGAAACAATTACTGTGTAAGTCAAATAAAGTGATGTTAAACGAATAGTCAATTCGAATTGTATTACCCTAAAAATCCAGGCAGTTTCTAAAATTTCTTCTAGATTTAAATCTTTCTCATTTGAAAAGTCACCTGTTTACAAATTCCTGAATATTGGATCCTAGTCTTCCATTGATTTGTGTTATAACATTTATGTTGGTTCTTCTAGGAAATATTCTGGCTCTGTGACACAATAAAACAAAAAACGTAGTATTCCTTTTACAGTGCCATGTTTAATAAGACAAAAAATGAAATTTCAGCCCATATAACCACGCTGTCCAAAACAAGTCATAAGGTACAAATGGAAACTAAGTATCTTGTGCTTGGCACAAAACTTCAGAGGGAAAACAAGCCTGGACTAAAACCACTACACTAAAAAGCAGCTTGGCTTCTGTCAAACGTGCCTCCGAGGAAGGTACCGACTTTGAGAAAGGGACAGGTGGATCCGGCCCAGGAAGAAGAGCTACAGCAGCAAGGCTTTGCCATGAGGCAACACATACATCTAAGAGCACATTCCCTGGGTTATGCACTTCACTGGAGAGCCGTGGACATGCCCCAGGAATCGGGTACTTCAGTAAGACAAGTTTCCTAGCCACTGTACATTGGAACTAGCCTCATACTCAGTTACACCGCTTCGTGAACTTATTTCATATTCCTTATTTCTGTTACCTAAATACACTAGGTACAAATATACTTACTACCTTGATTTCAGTTATTTCAGTCTAATCGATAGTCATTATGTTGCCATTAATCAATTGTTCCTAACAGCTCCCTCAGGAGTCCCCTGCCCATCCCCCGCAAAAAAGGAAATTGCCCCCAAATTGCCTTAACTTGTACTGAGGTAAAGTTTAAAAACTGTTGCGTGAGGAACAGACTAAATAACTCTGAGGGTGAGTTTTCTTAATTTAAAAATCCATCATTTTACTGTATTTAAAAATCCATCTATTCTGTTAAAGTTCCACAGGATCATAGCTGTGCTCTCAGTGGAAAAGATCGTAAAGACCCACAGTCCCAAAGCCCTCGCTGTAGCAGCACTGAAGAAAGTGCTTGGGTGACTTGCCCAAGGTCACGCAGCAGGGATGGGGCTTGCCGGACCAGACACCCGTATCCCTAAATCAGTGCTCCTTCCACCCCCACCAAACTCTTTGCATAACCAAGTGTTTTATAAGGAGTCCCCTTGGATTTGCCTAATAAATTCCTTGAAAGTCCACTATTTAAAGAGGCTTTTTATTCAGAGAAGCAATTCACCATATAAAATAACAATTCATTAAAGAAACATGAGAAAAGAAACCAACTCAACAGCATTTAAAATTTCAATGGGCTAATCCACTTTCAATATGCAAAAGGTAACCAAGGAAAAGAAACATATTACTTGATCACTGATTAAAAATGAAAAGCTTCTAACCTAATGACAGTTTTTCACCACCTCTCCATGATTGTTTTCCACCTTAAAAAAAAAATAGCCTTTCCATCCGTCTCAAAACCCCTTCAGATTAATTTAGCAGGCAATGCCTAGTGCCTGCCTCGAAGAGAATTCATTGATAATTTATGGAAATATCTACTATAATCCAGCGGAGATGACTTTTTTCCAGCTTTGTGCATCAATAGATAATCAAGGCCTTAAAGCAGTCTTAGCTTCCCATTACCTCAGGCAAAAGAATTCCTGAAAGCATGCCTTGAGGGCACCTGAATTATATACTCCATTAGGAGAGGAAGGCTTTCTGCATTCCATGTGTAACACTCACCAGAACCTTTCCTGTTTATTTCTGCTGTATGAAAGCAGGAGCATTAGGAACAGAATTTTTTAAGTGAAGACTTATGTAGACACAATGGAGAACCCTTTCAAGCAGGAGCCAGATCACCCCCTTCAGTCCCTGGCAGTGACCTCTCCCGAATAAAAGGTTTCTATTACATCATTAGCTCAAGCCAAAAACAGCCTTGGCTTAATGCACAGTTTGTTCTTCCTACTGTTTTTAGGCAAATACAGCTACTTTACTCCCATCTGGGAGGGAAATTACACTGCTGGGTTGTAATCTAAGACAAGATTTTCATTGGAAGCAAATGCTTTCAATCCAGTGTAAATACTGGTGCATGTTCAGAAAAGCCTAAAACAATAAACCCTGCTCCTTCCCGACACAAGTTAGGGAAATGGAGAAGATGGGGAAGGAGAGGAGCATAATAAAACAGACGATTCTAAAAGCAAACACTTTCATAGATTTTAATAAATTGTTTAACCTCTTCCACTTTCTAGAATTGAAAATTGATCTCGAAACGTCTCAACCTCAGAGGAAAGTCTAAATGGTCAATTGTACCTCGAGCATTTCCATTCACTCTGCAATTTGGTACGGTCACCTCGATGCGGTCTCTGGAGGATTTATTTCCTTTTTTTATTTTTAAGATCACTAAACAAACTTGCAGAACCGCCGGCCGACCACATGGCAGCACGCAGCAGCTCTGAACCCCATTTGTAAAATGTCAGCAGTGACTTCATTCCTGGAGCTGACTTCTCCTGCCGCCAAATGAAGGCAAACTGAAAAGGTGGAAATAATCATAAAAATGATGCTAGTCCATAAACAAGCTTACAGCCTCATTAGGATAGCAGTAGGCTCCAGTGGGTGATTTATGCTCGTTTTGCTGATGCTATGAGGAAATGCCATAGGGCGACTTTAGCCAATTGCTAATGGTTTCTGACAGCTTCTTAGCAACTAGTGCAAGCAACGTTGTGGCGTTTGCTAGTGACAGAAACCGAAAATGTCATATTATCTGCCCATGTGTCATGAAGTCCGTGTGGCAATTAACTAGCAGGCCAGTGACTGAGGGGCCAGAGGCTCGCGAAAATGGCCTTTGGCTATGCAGAGGCGGCCCATGGGCCAGAGCACACACTGCCTACACAAATGCAACATTCTAATGCAGAAATCCACTTCCTTGTGACTCCCCAGCTCTGACGAGACCGGGCCGCTCAAATCCCTTTTTCCCCCCTCACTCAAGTGAAACTCTGCCCCCCACCCCCACCTCGCACTGGGCACTGGCTCTGGCCTTATGAGAAGCCTCGGAAGCAATCTGCTTTGATATGATTATCCGAATGGCTCCTTAATTGGCAATACCTGGTTCTGTGCTTTTTGGACGCTGGATTCAAAGGTGCTAGCCATTTTTCTGCTCTCTCACGAATTAGTCTAAAAGGATTGAAGCTCACTGAAGCGGACTCACTGCCTGTCAGATTGCAAGGGGCAGAGGGACTCCGCAGCAGCAAGACACTCCATGAAAAACACCAGGCTTCTAACGAGCAGGGGGAGAATCCTGGCCACACTTTCCAGTTTCCGAGCTATCAAAACCATGCACTATATGTCAAACTGTCAAACCTTTCAGCGTGGGCCATTTGCCCTTTCAAATAATATTTAAGAATTGTTTTTACAAAATTTTATAGGCCATGGTCTAGTGAAAGAGGCCAACCAACAAAGAAAGGAATTTGTACTACAATTCGTCTACGGACAATTTCTTGTGAGACCTGGTCTGTCCCTGCGGAGCAAGGCAGGTGACCTGTGGCAGCTCCCAGGCTGTCAGAGAGCTCAGATTTCAAACACGCTCAACTCAAACATCCCGAGTCGCCTATTTAAGCATGCCCAGGCATTTAGACTGTGCTATCTCGTGCCTTTCAAGGCAGAATAAAGCGGCATTTACCGTATTCAGGCCATTCAATGGGTCAGACTGACCGTGTCAGCAGGGGCTCCTCTCTGGCAGGTCAAAGCCCTGCTCCCATTTTTCTCTTCCTCCTAACGCCCTCACCCTCCCTCCCCCCCGCCGCAGGACTGCCCATCCCCAAAACCTATTCTGAGCCAGGCAAAAACAAACCCCCAAAAGTGCCCAAGATTTACATCACAACAGAGAGGAACTTCCAGTGTCAGTGGGTCAGCAGGTATAAATAAAAATGGGTTGTCTGTCAGAGGGTTCTTTCTGTCCTGGAGGCAAAACTCCTAATTAGGGATCTGAACTTTCAACTGCGTGGGGCAAATGAAGGTGTAAGGTTGTGGACCTTCTTGTTTTGCTAGAAGCTGAGCTGCAAGGCACCCCAGCTTCATGACAACTCATTTACAACTTTGCATGGAGACTCCATAGTTTCTGGCCAGGTTCTCCCCTTCACTTTTGCTTTACACATCTTCAAGTGTTTGGAAACAGAATGTTTGTTCCAGAAATGTATGTAGACTGAAAACCAAGGCCATCTGTAATCGCAATCACATCTTTCAGTACGGAGTCAATGCTATCATGTCTTGAAAGGTGTCAAAATTAAGGCCGTACAGCTTGTGTTGTAAGCTGGCTAAATTTTCATCCAGTATTAAGGGTTTTCTCCTCTTGCCTGTTTTCTCACATAGCACACCTACAAGAGAAGATGGCGTTTCACCCCTTACATGGTGTGTAGAACATTCCTGCCCTTCCAGTGGCTGCCGGTGCAAACATCGCATCAGTACGAAGAGGTCGGGTTTCTTTTGTTGTGGAGCTATCCGAGTGTTCCAGGTTGTTAGGAAGAATGTAAAACTACCCCAAACCCACTTCTCCAGATCATGGCTGTGTCTACTTAGCCAGAAGTCAGATGGGATAATGTTTCTGTGTTATGTTAAGAGGATAAATGGTGAGAATTATAGACAACCCTTTCTCAGGAACCAGCGAAAATACTTCAGAGGTTATAAAGAAGTGTTTTGTCTTCATGGAGAATGTGTAATCGCTGCCAGAATGATTTTTCTAAAATACACATCTGATCTTATAACCCTGGCTCTTAAAATCCTGCTGTGGTTATCATTTGCCTTCAGGATAAAGGCCACACTTTTTAGCCTGGCATGGAAGGACTTTCACGTCCTTTCTCTCCGCCCCAGGGTGTTTCCAGCCCATCTGCTGCTGGGTCCCCACCCAACCCCCAGCCTCCATCTCCCTGGCAGGTGCTGCCCTCACACCTCTTCGCGGTTCCTGGTGCTAGCCCCTTTTGCAGCGTCCTTCCTGGCAAGCTCCTTGGTGACCTTTTTTAGGTTAGGTCAACTGCCATCTCCTCTAAGAAGCATGTGCTGGACTCTAGCTGTTTGGTGACACCCCTCCCCAACCCCCAATTTTTCTGTTCCCGACATTCCTCCGTCCAAACACACATCACACTCTAGCAGGACTGTTGATTTCTGTGGTCTATGTCCCCTCGGCTTGATTACATAGGATCTGTGAAAGCAAGGACAGGGTCATAGTCCCCTCTAAGATTCTCTAGCCCTGGGCTTACCCCGATGTCCAGGGTATAGACTTGTCAATGGCATATTAAATGAATGAGCAAATGCATTTCTTGTTTCACTGCATGGAGAAAACCACAGTTTCAATTTCCAGCTGTTATACTCCTTTTTGATACATACTTAAACTCTTGAAGAATATTCACCAAGGAAAATCAGTAAAACTATAAGAAAACATAAAGGAAATGCATTCTCCAAAACTGGGACGTTTCCTTGGAATCTTTCAGCTCATCTTGGACAAAAGATGGACTGAGTGAAAGAATCAGAGTTCTTTTTAGTGTTTGTCATAGTCTCTCAGGAATACTACCTCCTTCTATTACAATTTAAAACTATTTACCGAACTAAAATTTCTTGCTGTTTGTACATTTTTCCTGAGTTCAACTCTAAAAAATAAAGCAAAAGTTTTGTTTCCCTCTGAATTTTTCCCAATGAATTAAATATATTACTTTACACGTCTCCCAGTTTTAACCTAGCAAAGAAACTCAACTGTTTCTCAGCAGACAATTTCGCCCTGAGCTCAGACTCCAGGCTCACACTTTATAGACTCAGTGCTAAATACAAAACTCTAGAACTCTGGCTTTTCCTTAGTTTTGCCAAGTCATGGATTGGCCTTCCCCACAGCATTCCTCCACACCTGCCTCAGCAATTTTTCAGCAACAGGTTTATCTGAAGACCTTAGTATCTGATACTATCATACAGACTGACATGCCACAGGGTCCCCGGAGACATTAGAAAGGATCTTATACGATCAATGAAAACCTAATAAAACCCCATAAGTCTTATTACACATTTTTAAGAGAAACACAGTAGATTTCATATATCTTCAAATTTGTAGCCAATATGCAAACACATAATTGTCTACAACCAATGGTTCACTTTTGAGTTTGACTTGAATCAGGGTTCTGTTACCTTGCCCTCCCTTTTGCATCTTTTCTCATCCTTAGGTGTTTAACATTTCCTTGTTCTTAGTTCAAAGTGATTCTCAGTTGATCAAAGAAAAATAACAAAGGAAAGCACATTCTCATATGTTTTGTGTTATCACCCACGACTTCCCTGAAAATCTTGAGGTGGTTCCTTTGGAAACCAAGATAAGGAGTTATATGTTGGCACCTGCCAGGGCAGTGTGAGGTTCTAGAAGGGGCGTAAGAAATGGCCAATGTTACAGATACACTAATGGCAGTGACCGATAAGACAGAGGTAAGGAAAAGTGGGGGGGGGGATTAAGAATAAGCAAACTTTAAATACACACATTATGGCACTTACAAAAAGAAATGTCTAGGTACATTTCCCCAGGTTGGCTTTACAGAGATTTGCCATGAAGCTTTTCCTTTCTCGTTGACTTAGGTCTGTTAAATAGTGACAAATACTTGTTAATAGTTAGCCCCTGTGGAAGCAGCTCACAGCCTTATTCTGCCCTTTAGTGGATTCCTGATATCACAGAAACCTAACGGGAGAAATAGAGCCTCGGAGCCTGGAGAAAGTAACTCTCTCAATGAACGAAGTAACTCCTTTTCTAGAAAGTAAAGTGCAGACTTTAAAAATGAGCCCTCACAGAGGTAACCGTCTTTTGCATAAGCGGTTACTCTTACCATTCATTTATTCTTTTGACAGAAATGTACTGAATTCTGACTATGTCCCAAACACTATGTCAACCATGAGGGACACAAATGGTGAACAAAATCAGAAAGAGTCCCTGTTTCTGTGGAGCTTTCCAGGTAGAGGCCACAGATGTGAAACAAAATAATCACAGTGATAAAAGTACGACTGTACTCAATCAGAAAGAAATATAAGTCTGTGAGCGTTGAAACAAAGGAAACGGACTGAGGAGGAATCTGGAGCAGAATCTGAAGGGTGGCGAAAGTCAAGTGGGGGTGGGGAGCAGCCTAAAAGGGCAGAGAGCAGAGAAAGGATTGCAGGCCACAGGAACAGCAGGTACAAAGGCCCTGTGTCTGGAAGCGTGACACAACCACAGAATTGAACCTGGGAACGTAGGACCACGTGAAGCTGGAAAGGTGAGCGAAGCAAGACCACTCAGGGCCTCGTGGGCCATGGTCAGGATTTAGGTGTTTGTCCCTAGGGTTCTGAGTAGAGGCCCACACACATACTTCTGTGGCATCATGAGTGTCCTCTCCATCCCATGCCCCAATATTACCTAAATGTTACCAAATAAAGCCTCATTCCCCAGTGTTTCTTTCTAGTTCAACCTAACAAAGCACCTGATTCCAAATTAAGATGGGGGAATGAAGGACAATGGAAAAGCAATGAGTCCATTCGGGTAGACCCCAGTGTAGGCACAGATCACACTCTGAAGTTAGGGCATTTGGACATTGGAACATATTTTCACATAGAAGCAAGTTATGAATGGTGTTGGGTCCTAAGGCTTGCTCATCAAAGCCAAAGTAATTCATTAAGTGAATAAAGTTCTGACATCTGAGCTCTAGGTGCAGGAAGTCAGGAAGTATAAGAAGAAGGAGGAAGATGAGTTTTTTTTCTCCTATTTCTGTACACAGAATCAGCCTGGGGAAATATTAAAGTATGTGTAAGTGCCTTTAGTACCTCCTTTTCTATACATCACCTTCACTGCTCAGCATCCATCTCCTGGAGTTTCCCAGCATCCCAGCACCTTGTAGGGACACCTGGCCTCCCACTGTGGACACCCCACCCAGACCTAACCTTTTCCTGCTCTGAGTTCACACCATCTCCCAACAACCCAAATACCCAGCCTTTCGGTCTAGTTGGTCTAAGCCAGGCCTATTGAGGTAGAAAGCGATCTGCAAGCACTAATGGAGACTCAGCAAGAAAAACCGATACCCCCTCACCTTCCCAGAAATGTGGGCATCTTTGAAAGAAAATTTGTTAATGCAAATGAACCTTTAAATGGCAGAATTTTAGGTAGAGTAGTAAGTAAAGTTTAAAAAAAAAATACAGCTGGTGCTGGGAAAGTTTTGTTGTTGTTGTTGTTGTTGTTTGAATCAGCAGATGCCAGCCTTTCAGAAGAGCCCAGGATCAAGTTCCCAAACTTGTCCTTACATCCCTCCACCCTCAACCACTCCGCCCTTGCTCATTCCTCCTGCATTTGGGAAGCCACGCATCTCTCACCTTGCTCAGTGTTTCTTTCTTTTTCACAGAAACTGTGGTGACAGTGAATGGGTCCTGGGGGTGCACAGCAGTGAAAATAGCAGTAAGAGATCTTGGTTGAACATTTGTGTGTATATGGAGGACATTCCGATAATCTGGGTGTTTATAACTCAGAGATTGCCAACCCGTTGGAATAAATTTGGAATAACTCCTTTACTACAAATAAATGCACTCTATTAACCATCTATCACTTCATGATTCTTCATGGAGACCACAAACCATGTATAAAACATAGCAGGGTAAAAAATATGAAAAGAATCCAACCAAATAACTGAGACCCAGAATAAAAATGTTCACTGGATTTTTATGAAACACAAAGAAAATCTGTTGAATTATATTAATATGCCACTGATAGAAGTGAAGGAAGAAATAGGACTTTCCAAATTCATGGAAAGTAAGAATTGTCAGTCGGAGTTGGTCAGTGTTCATATTTGTAGTTTCCTTAAGATTTATTTTCTGTACATGTTCCTATGAGTAAAGTACCGTGGACAGATACAGGATGCACCAAGAAATCGGCTAAATTTTCCAAGTTTTTTTTTTTTTTTAAATCATTGTACTTTGTTCTTTTGAGATAGGAATACCTTTTTCTAGTAATTCAATATGACTTTTTGACTTGAATTCCCCTCAGGGGAACAACAGCAAATTAGTTACCTACACGCAGAGGACAAACAGCAATGATGAATAGGAAAGAAAAAAAAAAACACAGATTTTACTCATTTTTCATCCATTCAGCATTTTTTTTTTTTTTACAACTAAACACCATGGAAAATCCCTGCAAAAACAGCATAACTTCTTAATGAAGTCTTAGAAACTTCAGGATGTGAGTGCATTGCAAGATATTACTGAAATCTTTTTATTTATACTAACAGTAAAACAAAATGGAAATCCCCCAATCTTTTTCTAAGAAAAAAAGAAAGAAAATATGCTTACAATTGCAAAGGTAAAACAGTGCAAAAGTCATAAACTTTTGTTTTGAATCAACATCTCAGAAAGCATTTGAGGAACGAGTATTTTACCTTTTTAATGTTATTATAGTAATGCATGCCAAATTCCTTGAGATTCCTCCCAAAATAAATAAATCATATATTAACAAATGGCCACAAAATTCTATTTAACCATGAAAATAAATCCCTTAGTCAGAACAAAAACAAAAAACAAATGCCACACATGGGGTCTTATAGACAAGCAGACACACACACACACACACACACACACACACAGAAACATATACACACACACACCCCATTTACTTTTGTGAGATCCTCAAATGCTTGCCATATAATTTGTTTTTAAACTTTTATATACTCTGCATGTGTGTGTGTGTATATATATATACATATATATACATATATATACACACGTGTGTATGTACACTTACACAGAAAAGATAACATTTATTTATCAAAAAGGTCACTTCTTCAGCAAACTCAGTTATATAGAATGCACTTGAAAAGGAGGATTTAATTAAAAAAAGTTTCTGACATGAAGATTAGAAGTGGTTGAAGTGGTTCTCAACTTTGGCTACACATAGAATCATGTGGTAGTTTTTACAAATCCTGATGCCTACACTGTACCCAAGACCAATTAAATTAGTATTCTGGAGGGTGAGATCCCAGCATTAATGATTTTTAAAACTCCAAGATGATTAAAATGTACAGCCAAGTTTGAGAACCAGTGGATTAGGATCACAGATTATATGTGGCAAAGCTCATATATTTTTTACAGAGAAATGACCATAAGACCCTTAATCAGAGAACTGTTGTGTGTATTTCAGATGCCATTTTCAAAGGTTTACTCATCTGGTTTCCTGCCTCATAGTTTGTAGTCTCAGAGTTTTGTAACAATGTAAGAAGATAAAAAGGCAAAAAAAGAACCTGGCCCATGAGGGTCCTTTAGCATAGGGAAAACAGCCCATAGATGCTAAAGAGGCTGTGTAAACAAACAAACAAACAAAAAATATGTAGCATGGTACCATAAATAATGTATCTACTTAATTAAATTGTTTTAAGCTTGTTAAAATTAGATATGATACAGTGTATGCACAGTCTGGAGACATTTTCCTAAAAATGTTCTTAAATTTTTTAATATTTAAAAAAGTAGGATTCTGTTCATCTGGACCACATCATTCTTGAATGACAGCAGATAAACCAGAATCACATGTCTACGTTCTGCAGCAACTCTTTTCACGCATTTGCCCTCATTTCACTGGTCTGTGTAGCTAGATGGAGCACAGCCCTCAGTGTGAGCATCGTGAGTAGGTTAAACATGGGGCACTAGTTCCTCTTCTGACCCTCCCTGGCTTCCTGGGGATCTTCTCTCAAGGTGCTCATGGGTTCTTCATCCCTTTTCTTCTGCTCTCAGTACATAAGGAGGGAGAAGGGAAGGGCAAGGTGTGTGCAGGAAGGAGAGGGAAGGACAAGGTGTGTGCAGGAAGGAGGAGGGAAGGGCAAGGTCTATGCAGGAAGGAGGAGGGGTCAGCCGAAGGTGGAGCACAGCTGGATGAGAGAGTGGGACCCACCTCCTGCAACAAGGTAAAAGTTGGAGCAAGAGGGAACGCCATGGGTCAAGGGGGAAAAAAACCAGATGGCATTCTATACAGGAAGATTTCTTTGCATTCGAAATAAAACGGAACTAGGTTGTAAAATGTAGATTAGGAAGTCTTTGGGGACAATGAATTGATGTTAAGTTTAGTTAGAAGGAAAACGGGCAAGAAAGAAGTTGGCATAAAAAAGAAAGAAAAGCTTGTTATGCTCTTATTGTGAAGCCATCTGAAAATCCAACAGTTTCTGAAAGATAAGGTTTGAGAATTACTGGCATGTATCTGTTGTCATATCTAACCTTCTCTCCTCTGATTCTCCAAGACTCCAGTCCTTTGCAGAGTTTTTGTGGCACACATACCAGTCACTCAGTTAATCAGGGACAGGGGCTTGCCGTTCAAAATAAGCACATTTCGTCAAGTGGTGACTTACTTTGGTGGGCATAGTAAGGATAGAGTCACCTTCTACAGCAGGGATACTCCAAACTTAACGTGCTTATAAAGCACCAGGGATCTTATTAAAATGCAGTTTCCCATTCAGGAGGGGAGGAGCCTGAGACGCTGCATTTCTCACAAGCTCCTGGGGGATGTGGATGCTGTGCCCCAGGTCCAAGGACCATGATGTGCATCTTAGCAAAGTTCTGGAGGATCTTCCCCTACGGACAAATAAAGCTAGAAAGTGTTGGGTGCATGCCCATGCCTCGCTACAGTGGAAGGTGAGACAGTCTCCCTTCAGTGCACACAGGGAGCACCGTACCTGCACCTGTTGGACAAGGATGGGGAAAAGGCTGTTCATGTCCTCATTTTGAGCATCACCTCATGATGTCTCTAGGACTAACTGCAGTATCAGAACGAGTCAGGATGTCTCCAATGGGCGACTCTCCTTGTGTTTTGTTTTGGTTTTTTAAAGATTCATTTATTTATTTGAGAGAGAGACCGAGAGCAGGCACGTGTGGGTGGGGGGAGGGGCAGAGGGACGAGAGAGCTTCTCCAGCAGACTCCTTGCTGAGTGAGGAGCTCGATCCCAGGACGCTGAGATCACGACCTGAGCTGAAATCAAGAGTCAGACACTCAACTGAGCCACCCAGGGACCCCTCGACTCTCTTTTCTGATAGTGTCACAGCCCTCTCTCCTCCTCCGTCTCCCCAGCACAGGCAACACCTCACTTCTTGCCCGGGAGGTATTACCAGAGTAGTGTAGCCTCTGGAGTCAGACTGTCCAGGTTCATGTAAATCCCATCCTCACCACTTGATAGCTGCATGACCCTGGGCAAGTCAGTTAACCTCTCCAAGCCTCTGTTTCGCCCCTCCGGAAAAAAAGAAGCATAGTAATAGTACACCCTAGAGTTATTGAACAGATTAAATAAAATAAGCTACATAGAACATTGAACACATAACCCGGCAGCACTGGCTTAGCCCAGGTGAATGCCAGTTCCTGTGGTTGTTTTGCTACTGAGAACATTCTTTGAGCGAGAGGACCTTTCTCCTGAGCCCTGCACCCAACACAGGAAAACAATCACGGCCACTCTAGCTATGTGTCCTCATCTCCCCCATCCCGTTCTCATTCCTAGCAGCCACTTTTCCAAAATACATACACCCATCCCCCTAGCACTGCATACCATTTTTGTGTTTTTTCTTTTTTCCCCCCAAAGAGCCCTGGAATGACTTGGAACTTTGTATGTGTGCTCCAGAGGAAAATGCTGTCTAAGTGGCCCCACCACAAGATGCTGGCAGCCCAAGGTTGGACGGTGATACGCGGGAAACACGTTTTATTAATACAAGTTCTCACTCCCCACACAAAATAGGTCAATTCATAATACCTTGTCCTCGGCTCTCCAAATAATATTTCCATGGTAATTAATAGCAAAGGCTTCTGGTTTTGATTTACAAATATGGAAAGCAGTTATATCACTGAAGAAAGTATCTTTAAGGTGTAGGACAAGAGGGATGCCTTATGGAAAAACAGGGCTGATTTTCAAGCTATAGTCCATCTCTTGTCTAGATAGTAAGAACAGCAATAATAACAAAAACTAATATTTATTGAGCACTTACTAGACACTCGAAACTGTGTTTAGCCTTTATTTTTGATCAATTAATTAATCCTCACAAAAACCTTAGAAGGTAAAGTTAAATTTGTTATCACGGAAAAAATAAACAAATTAAAAAATAACAACAATAGTCAATTTCTCCATATTTTAAAAAAACCCTTCACTTGTTACGGTGTTTTTCAAACTGTTCTTGTCGCCAGTAGAAACAACTCCTACTTAATGGACAATAATGAGTTGCTTGGAGAATACATACCTTACTGAGTGCTTTTCTGAATTACCTCATGTCACCCTTGCGTTGGTCCCAGTGTACAGATAAGGAAATAGAGCTCGTTGTGAACTCCAACCCACATCGGACTCAAAGCTAAACTCCTAACCATTCCAGAACTACTCTCTCCACTTAACCCATGAGATTCAATGACAATCAAGATGCATTTCTTTAACCTCTAGAAAGATCTCCCGGAGCTGTAAGTGTCTTTTCTCATTGCTGCATGCTGTCCACAGCCAGGACAAAGCCTGACCCATAGTGCGGACTTCATAAACATCTCCTGGGTCATACTCTTTCCACCGAAGTCAAAGAAGGAGGAGACAAGAAGCGTGGAATCTCTGAACAGCATGCAAGCGTTCCTTAGTCAAAGATAATGGAAAAGGTTAAATGTGAAAACCACCTCTGAAATGTACAAGGAAGGAAACAAATACCAAGGGTTTATGGACCCGGGGAAGGTACACAAGAATGGGAGGATGCCAAAAATAGCCACACTGACAAAAAGTGAGGCCGTTGTCCTGAAAGTGCCTCCAACAACTGAAGGAGAAAATCATACGGAAAGACTTCACGTAGGCTATGGAAGTCGGGTAAGCAGCCATCGAGGAGCAGAGGGAAGTGCTGAGCTCTGGAGAGCAGGGCCCAACAGAGGCCCTTCCCCTTGCTCAGGGCCTAAAAGCAGTCATCTACTGAACTACAAAACACCCACTTTCCAGCATCACACAAATGGTCTTCAAGTGTGTCTCCATGTCAGGAACCTGAGGTTCTGCCCGTAGGAGAGCTGGGAGGAGCCTGCCCCCTGCCCACCGGCGTGCGCTCTATGAAACTGGGATGGCCACGTCAACAGGCCTTGGCCAAGAGAACGAGTGGAAAAGGGACCGACCACAAGCTCGCAGCAGAGTTTATTTTGTCTCAGAGATTATGTATCAAAGAAAGGAAAAGTCTCCTCTCCAGGAGGGATACAGAAATACAAACAAGGCTGCTTCATGAAACACCAGCCTGGAGCAGAAGACACTCAGGCCGCCCCCCACACCCAAGGGGGAGCAGCATTCCACATCCGTGGGGTTTTCGGTGATGACATCACCTACATGCTAATCTGAAATCTTCCTGGGGCAAGAAGCAAGTAGCAGACTCCATGAATTATTCTCATCCACAGAAGGCAGAAATCGTCCTTCCCCACAGAAAGGATGTTGGTCTTTACAGCCCTCTGCACCCTGTCTCTTCTCCCGCCTGTTCTTACCTCGTACCGGGCTCCTGCAGCTGCCTCTACAGAAAGTCCACCTGGCGCCCAGCACCCCTTGGTTTCCAACACAATCATCCCACAAAGACTGGAAGAGTCAGAGTAGCCTTGGCTTCACGGCGCTCCCCTCAACCTAGCTTCGCGGGAGCAGCTCTGCCCCGTAGCTTCAATCACCCCACCCACCACCACCTGCTCATACAGATGTGATCCTCCAGTGGAGGCACGCCTCTCGATTTCCGGCTCTGCTTTAGTCCCCCTTCTGGGCCTAGTCTTGACCTTGACCATAAACTGCCTGGGTATCTCTATTCTCTTCCCCTCCCCCAGCCCCTGCCAGTCTTCTTTCCCAGGGCTAAATACGGCTCCCATGAGGTGCCAGCTGGAGGGGATTCTCTCCCTTGAAAACAGACCTCAGAACGCCAATCCCAGGCCTGCCTGACTTCTGAGTTGGCCTGTGGTCTAGAATTCCTTGCTGCTGGTCCCACCTATCAGACGGGGTATCCGAAATGCCAGGCCTGAACTTGCTACACCCTTTGGACGCTATGTCTTGGACCACCCAGCTGCCTGCACAGAGGCCAGCTTTTATATCCACGTTAGGTGCTCCCAGCCCTCATTCCTCCTAACGATGAGGATGCTTCAGCCCTGCCCCAGCTTCCTCCTGCTGCCCAGTGGCTCTGTATCACTGAGATCCTAGCCGGGCTCCTGAGCCTCGGCATATCCTGCCTTCTCCTCATCTGGCATGCCAAACCGGGAGACAGCCCCAGATCACATCCAGTCAAATCCAGATGGTCTGTGAGAGTACAATTTCCATATCTGATACTGAAGGGGATGTGGGAGACATGGCCATCCTCTGTATTTCATTCTTCTTTCCAGAAACCTCTGAAGTAACTCTCTCTAAGTCAGACATCTCCACCATTATTTGGGGCAACAAATTCCCTCTTGTGTAGTAGAGACAACCATAGGAAAGAACAGTCTAGTCTAGTCTGAACAAAAAGCCTGGCTGAAAGTTATATGGTGGGTCACCACAGGCCCAAAGCTACATATCTGTCTGCTCTCTGGTCAAAAAATAGGAGTATGATCGGGTTTTAAAAATACATAATCAGGGCTCCTGAGTGGCTCAGTCGTTAAGCGTCTGCCTTCGGCTCAGGTCATGGTCCCAGGGTCCTGGGATCAAGCCCCGCATCGGGCTCACTGCTCAGCAGGAAGCCTGCTTCTCCCTCTCCCACTCCCTCTGCTTGTGTTCCCTCTTTCGCTGTCAAATAAATAAATAAAATCTTTAAAAAAAAATGCATAATCATAGTAGGGGAAGATAATCTCCATCAGAGAAGCCTAAGCACTTTCAAGGCATGGAATGTGACTATTTGGAGCCATGTTATCATGAAAGAAAGGATGAAAACCAACAGTAGGAAAGCTGAGCTGAGTGGTCATGTTAATTGCCTCTCTTCGATACTTGCTTGTTTTCCTCGTTTTGTTTTGTTCTTTCATGGGAAAGCGGGTGTTCGGAGCCTGGGCTATGTGAATGTGGAATGATCGTGCCAGGTCTTCCTAAACTTAATGGGGAGTCAGGGGTAAAATCCCAGATGGTCAAACAGTGATTTCACAACCTCAGGCCACGATTTCTTATCTTTCCAAGTTCCACACTTCCCCAAACATACGTAATCACGCCTGACCTACGGGTCACAGCTCGGGACTGAAGTTCCAGGCCAGCCACTGCTGCCTGCGTAACCTTCGAGAAGCAGCTCAATCCTGCTAAGCCTCCCTGCCTCCATCCACAAGGAACTAGCTAGTTCAGAGGGGGTGTTGTGAAGAACGAGTAGAAGTAGACACAGGAACACTCTTGGGAAAATGTGAAATACTATAAAAAATGTCCCTTCTTTAGGAGAACTTCCAAGATCCGCCAAGACAAAGGTGGGTGCATTTTCCACGTGCAAACAATTACAGCTGGTATCACAGTATATTTCCATGGCCTGTGTATATCCCGGCCGTTCGCACTAGTCTTTTAGCTCTGTGAGCCCAGGAAATGGGTCTTGTGCACCACTGGTCATCCTCAGGGCCTGCCCACTAGCAGACAGCCAGTGTTTGCTGAATGGAAGGCCAGTTGAAATCATAGATTTATTTAGATTTATTTAGAGTTAACAGAGGGGGGAAACAGCAGAAAAGCAACTTTATCTTTCCAGCTTTTGTTTCTCTACAGAAAAAAAAGTTAAATTTCTTGCCCTGAGTTAGTTCCAATGTCTCCACATGTGTGGCACAGACAGAATGCACGATTAGGAAAATTTAACAAAGAATTTGGTCATGCGTTCCAGGTGTTTGCTAAATCCTCCTTTCTATACAAGGAGAGCTATTACCTATGGAACAACTGATTGATTGGTTGATTCAAATGATTGAAAGGAGAGGAAAGGCTGAGGACACCTCTTATATCAGGCTACTCGCTCTGTCACAAGTGAACTAATCAAGAGCTATTTTCATTAGTCTGGTAAAACCTGTATTTCTGGACAGCCCATCAGACCACCACCTATGTATGCACCACAGGAAACAACGAGATGGCTGGACAATCATCCTTAGCCTAAATTTTACTCATATTGCCACCAAACAAAATAGAGACAGATGACCCACTCATATCTTCATTCTCTCTCTCTCCTTCTTTCTGCTTCAATGGGTGTGATTAAGTGATGCATGGGTCAGTCAGAGTAGAAGCAGTTAAGATGATCATTTTACATTCAATGCAGAACATCCTTATTTTCAGCTGGCCTTATTTATGAGAAAGTACGTGAGGGAGGGCAGGACAGTGGCCTGTATGGGTTACTGGTAGGGGAGTCCTAATGTGTGGCGAAAGGTGGCATCAAACAGGAATATTCTGTCCCTGTGCATTTGTAATGAATGGAAATTAACATCATAACACATGGATATGTTTTTTAACCACTCCACAGAGGCTATGGAAGAGTAATTACAACTTCTTGGCTTAATTTATTATTATTGATATGATGATGGAAGAAAACCAAGACCATTTTCCAAAGATAAGGTTGAAAAGGGGAACTCATTTATAAGGAACGAGCTACCACAGTAATAACGGTATTTACAAGACTTGACTGCCTCAGTCCTTCAGGCAACTCAGGGTCCAACACAGAACTGTAAAGTAAGGTACAAATATTACAGGTAAGAAGACAGCAAGGCCCCAGGTTAAGCTGGGAGAGGACGGATCACAACAGACAGCATCAGAGCATGCACTCGTGTTCGAGTACTAACAACCCTATCATTGGGAGAGTGTCAGGGGAGATGAGGAGAGGCTTGAGCCCCAGGCTCGGCCCCAGTCGATGCCTTCAAGATCAAGCGGTAAGTACAAGCATCTCGGCTGACTTCAGCTGCCTTACGGTGTTCAGGGCTAGCCGGTGATCTCTTAGACAAACCAGTCCTATGCAGTTTAGGTTTTTAAGACCGTGGCTCAAATGCTTATGTGCTTGCACTATACAAGCCTCCCTGCCCGGCGACACCGTCCCAAAGTCTGCCCCAAAGTTTAAACGTCACTTTGGTGGAGCATCAGCTTCCCCTGATTCCTCTTTATGAAGATGGGTATACCTGCATGGGGATGAGTGACATGACTCATCCAAAAGTAAGGGTGCAGTATCAGGCCCCAAAATGTGTTCAGCAATATTGCCAAGAAGATGCAACTCTCTTTAGAGCAACGAGACAAGCTCCCAATCTCCTGAATAGGAAAAAGGAAGAGTTTTCCAGCTGATTATTCCAAGTGACTGATAGTCACCAGGTAACTGCAGTTTTCACTAGCATCCATGTGGGATGCCTGGCCATCACTTAGGACAGCCAGATCTGCACAAATAACCAAGAAGTTCTTGGAGCCTCCACTCTGGCAATCTCCAGGACCAGGCTGATGGAGGCCAGGAATGCTCCACCTGGAATCCACTGGAGATGTGCATACAGGAATGAGTATTTGCATTCCCTGACAGTCTTCTCCTGCTGGGCCCTGCCAGATGAGAGCAGCAAGGTTCTTAGGTTCGTGCCCAGGAGGCAGTCTCTCAAAAGCAAGGTAGAGAAGGCAACCAAGTGAAACAGGCTTCGACCATGTCTGTGCAGTGTTGAATGTAGCAAATAGAGCTGGATTAGAAATGAAGACCTCAGCACGCCAGAATCCCCCTTCAGAAAAGCGCCAAGGAAGTGTGCCTCCTGCGCTCATGGGTCGAAACAACCTTTCTGACTCCCTCCTACAGAACACGTGGGCTTGTGTGCACAAGGGCAGTGACAGCTCACACAGACTGGAAGGTTTAGGGCTGCCTGGCAAGCTGGCCACGTCTTCTGTCCTCGCAGGACTGCGAGGGTCTGGGTGAGGACCCTCCAGCTTGCACGTGCTAGAGTGCCCCCCCCAGCCACCCTCCACTTGGCCTTCCTCCATTACAGACACACACAAATGAGTGGATGCTCACTCTTTGTGGCTTAACGAGCTCCTTGCCTTTACTACTAGCAATTTTTAAAAAAGATTTCATTTATTTGACAGAGAGAGAGAGCACAAGCAAGGGGAACAGCAGAGGGAGAGGGAGAAACAGGCTCCCCACCAAGCAGGAAGCCTGACACCAGGACCCTGGGATCATGACCTGAGCTGAAGGCAGACGCTTAACTGACTGAGCCACGCAGGCGCCCCTGTACTACCAGCGATTTTAACAGATCCATTATTAAATATCTACAGTATACTCTATCTTCACAATCTTGTTCACATTCTAGCACGACAGGAGTTCTCCTCAAAAAGGGCCAGTGGGTGGCGTTGTTAATTTTCTAGGGCAGCTTTCAGTGCGTTATGCCATGAGCAGGGGAGAGGAACCCAAATCGATTGCTCCCATCATGGAATTAAAGGACCACAGCAAGGCCCACGCTTCACTTGAGTGTGGAGTCAGGGCTACAAATGGCTGACAAGCGAGTTTTGGAAGCCAGAATTTGGTAACCCCCAACCATGCATTCTCACCGCACTTCTTGGCCTAACTTGATAGATTGATTCTGAAAACATACACTAATTTTTTAAATGCGAAACAGACCCACTTGTGTTAGGGCCTGCACAAACAGAGGACTAGAAGAGTGGAAACAGCATAAACAATGTTGTTTATATCCAAGGCCTGAGAAAACTGCTGCCCTTTCCTCCAAAATTGCAGGAAGTATCAGAGTAAACCCCTACCCATTAAGGTGGAATAAGAACCATATTTTCCACAGGAATGGATACAGTTTTTCAGATAGACTGACATTAAAGGATCTTGGAGCAGGGGCACAACTAATAAAGGATGGGTTTTCCTTGAACCCGCAATTCCAAGGGCAGAAAATCCCCCTCACCACCACCACCACCACCACCAATGCCGAAAAGTTAAAATGAAGTGAAACCAAACACAGTGGAAAAGGCAGATGTGGGGGAAACACTGACCATCGTCATTGTTCTCCTTCACTCTTACCTCCTGTGGAGGCAGAGAGCCGGGTTTCGACAGCTGAGTCCCTAAAAGGAGACCTTTATTGCATCAAGGGTAACTAGCCATGTGATCTGGGCCCTCAAGTTTCAGAATCCTATTAGACTAGACCTGCCTTATTCCTTTTTCTATCAGTTGGCTTCCTTAATTCATTTCTCCCATTTCTTTTTTTTTAAATTGTTGTTGTTTTAACGAAACTATATTTAAAAGCAAGCAACAGGAAGCTTTTACTTGGGAAGTTGAGGTTTAAGCACTCGGTGGCAAACAATGAACCAGGGAGATAAAGATGCAACGTGAATGGCTGGGAACAGACCCTTGCTAGTTTCCTGCCAGAGTTGTCTTGTGGGCATGTGTGAGGCCACGATACGGACCAACAGTGCTAGTTTGCTTTTATTTACTCCAATTTATTTGTTCCTGTGAGAACCCCTATAAAAACAAAGTGTGGGGACAAACAATGGAAGCCCTGCCATCTCCTCCTTGCCAGGGCTTTTATTTTCCACATTATCAAATGTTTTCATCAGTGGAGCTCAGCCCATTCATTCAACCCTGTGAATCACAACCCAGATCATATTGCATTGGGGGAAGAAAAAAAAAAAAAAGACCCATGCATCGCCTGTACCACTGAAAGAAGGAAAGAAAGAAATGTTTCCCTATCATCTTTTCCCTTTGATGCTTGGAAACAGATTTGGGGTCCTTTGTAATGCCCTACGATGGACACTTTGCCCCAGTCAGCCAAGCAACTAGAACTTTTAAAGAAGTCAGCTCACAATTCCATAACATAATTTTATCTCCATTCCCTTTCTTGGCCTCCTTCCCCAAACAGGTATCCATGTCAAAGGAGAACTCTTGAGTTGGGGGTTTGTTTGACCTAGGTCACACAAAGGTCAAGCTTTTCACCAGTTGTTAACACAAAGCTTCCAGCCAACCCACCCTCCAAATCCGGCTACACAGTCTGTTTCCATCTGCAAATGCACTATGCACATTGGATTTTTCTCAGTTTTGCAGGAACTAACAATCCCTTCACTGTGAAGTGGTCTCAGTGACAAATAAATAGGTCAAACACTCTTCGGTGAAACTGTAGGCGCTGAATTTGCCAAATATGGAAATGTAATGGATTTTGACTTTTTCATTTTTAAAAAGGCTTTTTAAAGTGTTATTTTAAAACCAGCTGAACAGATTGCTTTATTCCTTTATTGAACTTCAAGGGATGCTGTCTTTTAAACAGTTTTATGCAATCCAAACTATATTTTTGCCTTTCTGAAAGAGATCAATATTTATTCAGATTGATTTTTAAGATTTACATGTGAAAAATAGATAAAATTGGATCAAATATAAACCAAAACTAATTCTGTCAACTCCCATGAAAGTCAATAAAGCCAAAACAAATTTAGCAGATTTCATCTACCTGCATTTGAGAATTGTTTTACTTCATTATTTCTTATAAACTTACTGAGCAGAAATTTGCTTAACTCTTATCCATGCTTCTCTTACTGAAACAATAAGACTCTCTATGGAATATTTTGCACTTGAATATTATCACCAGGATAGCATATGGCAAACTAGCGGTAGGCAGTTTATCTTCATCCTCTTTGTAAGCTAAAATTAGCACAATGTGTTTGCAGCATTCTACACTTGACTCAGGCCAGGGTGGTATTCTCCACAATGCCATGCTTGTCCCACATCCTGTCAGCGTCCAATATTTAAGCAAACTTGTTGAAGGTTTATATTAACACCGATACATTTTAATGCAATAAAACCTCAAAATAGCACCAACGATGAAAAGTAAACTAGCTGTATTAGGAATCAACCTGAAAAACCTTCCTTCATCTGCTTCCTGAAATATATAGTGTTTCAACTACAAAGTCATTCAAATGTTTATAGAGGCTAATGGTACCAAGTGGGGTATATACACAAGGCTCCAAAAGCAAGAAACAATTACCTTCTTAGACAACCGAGGCGTAGTTTTCTACTTGTTTACCATATTCAGTTTTTCTTGGTAGTACGTTCTTGATGCTAAAAATGCACTGTTGCTAAGAATTTAGTATGTGCTTTCACAGGATTAAATGAAGGTGATCTGCCAATGGAAAGAGCTCACTCTTTAAACAGGAAAGCAGCCACGGGCTGGCTTTTTGAAAGGATTACAATACAAACAATGATTTTAAAAACAATGGAAGCGGTTCAAATAATACATCCCTTTTAGCTGGCCGGTAGCTGTGTGATCCTCTCATCAAATAGTGCTAAGACATACGTATTCAGCTTGTCACCAACAGAGTAAGTCCAAGATGACAAATAAATGTTCATATTGTCCACTGATTTATACCAAAAGATAAAAAAAAAGTCTTCATCGCCTCTCGAAAGAAGAAAAAAAAGATAATTTCTCAAAAGCTCGGTGTATACTTGACCTAGTCATAGTATTCTCAGAAGTCTACATTTGAAAAAGGGGGAAAAATATAAAACCTCCCCAAACATTATAAGACAACTTCATATATGATCTTACTGAAATGATTATTTCACTTGATGTAACATATAAATCCATCTCTCCCTGTCATTCCTGACCCACACCCCTCCCCCAGCATAGAGAGAGTATATAGGAAAAGTACAGATACGTATGTTTAAATAGGTAAATCACTTGGAAATTTCAGTAACAACCAAATAAAGCAGTTATATGTTCCACATCTATTTAAAAAGCTGGTATGCATTTGGACCTTTTCACCTATATCTGTGCATAAAAGAATCAAATCCATAACACTACTTTGTACCTAGATATTCAGAAAAACTCACCTATCGGGGATGGGTCTGCACTTTTGATTGCTATTACCAATGCAAAGTCCTAGATTCAGAATTTCTCCTCACTGACCATGACATTCTGTGGAATTTACTGACCTTCTGCAAATTTCAGTCTATATGTAAAATGTTTATTGAAAGTTCTTCAGTCTATCCAGGTTTGTTCAACTTGGTTCTTAGAATTTCAGTATTTCAGAAGTGAAGGAAGACGTTTCAATGATCTAGCCCAGCCTCTTCTATTTCCAGAAGAAATTTCATCCCACTGAGGTTATGTGAGTGGTCCAACCCCGAGCACAGGGCTTGTCCCTTGTCCAGTGGGGACAGATGCGGAACACCTGTCTCCCAACAACAGCAGTCTCTGCAGCTCGCCACACAGCCTCAGAGAAAGACACTTAAAAGTTCCCAGCATAAGGCGCACATAAACAAGTATTTAAAATAGAAATTGGTCACTATGCACTGATCCTCACCTAGAATCAGGCACAACCATATTCTCCTGATGTTTTAGTATTGTTTTCTCAGATGCCGAAATAAGTGGTTCAGCAGCGTGATGGGGGGGGGATACAGGTGTCATTGATTTATCTATAGCCTCAGAAATTATGGATTCTTAAATACTCTTTGTTACTGAAGAGGAATATATAGCACTATAAATACATGTGTGTACATCATGTATTATTGACAAAACAAGTGTGACAAAATGTTAACAATTGTTGAAATGGACTGGTGAGTTATGGCTACTTATTAAACTATTTGATTTTTCTGTATGTATGAAAATATTCAGAATAAAAAGTTGAGAAAAATGCGAACAAATAAGATGGGGTAAAAGAATCTCAATGCAAGGCTCCACAAGGGCTGCCCTGTGTTTCCCATCTTCTGTGTACCATCGTCGGCTTTACGGTGGGCCACCACATCGTGCCACCGTAGAACAGAGTCACTACCACATGGACCATAAATTCCTCTCTTTGAAAGGAGCTGGATCCTGTTTGGTTGTTAGGAAACCACCTCTGTTCCCTTGAAGAGGGATGGCTTTGCAACTAATACCAAAAATTCAAACACATTCCTGTGTCATGAGTGAGTGATTACAAAAAGAAATTAAAATAGTCAAAATAGACTCTCTGCTGTCATCATAATAGGGCCACAACACTGTGAATATAAAGAACAGCAAGAAGAGAGGTGAACAATGAGGTGGGGGAGAGGAAGAGTGGTCAGTCAGCACCACCAGTAATTTTGCAGGTGAAAGAAGTAGTAGAGGGGCACCTGGGTGGCTCAGTTAAGCGTCTGCCTTTGGTTCAGGTCATGATCCCAGGGTCCTGGGATGGAGCCCCACATAGGGGGTCCTTGCTCAGCAGGGAGTCTGCTTCTCCCTCTGCCTGCCGCTCACCCTGTTTGTGCTCTCTCTGACAAATAAATAAATAAAATCTTTAAAAAAAAAAGAGAAAGAAGTAGTACAGCTAATTTGCTATAAACAAAGACCTGCCTGTATGTTTAGTTTCACCTCTCCATAACTACCCATAATCAACCTTTCCTATTCACAATGGATAGGCAAGAGATACTTTAAACCTTTTTTTTTTTTAACCAATTGCAATGACCATAAACCTAGTCCTTAAGATCTATATAATATTTGGTAAAATTTATCTATGAAACTAAGGATTATCTACCTAGATCTTAAAATTTGCTGGTAACATGGCATCCCGAAACTGAAAGGCCTGATATTGTCCAATAGCTTCATCAAAAGCCAAAGATTATTGTGACAAATAAGACCAGAGATGTGAGAAGAAACTTTGTTACATTCCCCATCTCAGCTGGGCTCTTGTGAGGGAATTCCACCTATGTTCTCTGAGAGCACAGAACCCATCCCATCATATGACCCATCTGATCATCAACAAGAGGTATGCCATTCAATACATCACCTTGACTCTCACTGAAAACCTCATCTTCTCACAAACACCTTCGTATGTGGTGGAGAGAGAACCGTAACCTTTGCTTTAAAAGAATCCAGTAGACCAATGGCCTTGTGGTAAGAAAGGTGCCATTTGTACCCATGTCTCTTCTTATTCATTTCCTCATCATCGCCTCCGAAAGTAAAAGTGACAGACATGACTTGGGACATTTGAGAGTGATGTATAATAGAAGGGGGTCTTATATGAGCAGAAGTCTCAGTGGCCCACCAAGTTTAGAATGACTCCTGTCCTGACGCAAAAGGGCAGACAAAACTCTCCATTGGGAAGGGAATAATACTAGATTCTTGATTCCTTGTTACACCATCACTCACACTCAGGAATGAGTACCAGTCCTAATCAGAGTTTCTTTTCTGAAGAAAGAAAAACAAACCAGATAATGATGATGATGACGACGATGATGACGATAGCAGCTAACACATACACAAACACATCCACACATACTATGTGCCAGGCACTGTTCTAAGCTCTGTACATCAACTTGTTTAATTTTCTCGACAACCCTGTACATAGGTACTAACACCACCCCGTTTTATAGTAAGTTTAAGTTGTTTTTCTGCACAAGGAAGTTAAACTTATACCATTTTTCCATGAGGAAAGACCAATAGAAGACTGCTTCAGTTCTCCTCATATACTAAAAGCCCCTTATGCCTGAACATTAGTGAAGTGCATCAACTGAATTGAATGAAGGAGAAGGTAATGCCTAAAAAGCATCACAAACAGGTTAGTCCCATTCATTTCTTAATTCGGGAGTGAAGGGAGAATCAAACACTGGACTGTAAATTCCTTGAGGGCAGGAATTGGTCTTATTCATCCTTGTTGTACCAGGATTTAGCACAGTGCCTGGTATACAGGACGTACTCTGTGAGTGAATGAATGAATGAATGAATGAACGAATGAATGAAAGAAAGAAAGGAAGAAAGAAAGAAAGAAAGAAAGGCAGGAAGGAAGGAAGAAAGAAATATAATGCTAAGCAATACTTCATCACTTCATTCTAAAGATCCTTCCTATTTTATTCTCTCCTCTTTCTTCCCATTGAGAGAGTACTGGTGAATGCAGTTCACAAATAAGTGAACCAAGAAGATATCAGTTACTAGGTTTCTTCTTAACCTGGTACAAAAGAAAGGTGTCAGAGTTGAAAAACCTGGCTGATTCAGGTCCCAGGGTTTTCCCACATATACCCTGTCAGACCTCAGGCAATTCTCACCTATAAAATGGAGACATGGAGAGCTGCCCTGCTAGAAACAAAGTTAGGTAGACACATTTCATAGACTGAAGTCAGGAAAGATTGTTATTTTTAGGAGATGTTTCCTTCCCATTACCCAGCATTGTACGTGGCTTAGAGTAGGTGTTCAATAAACATTTGTTAAACAATGGAAGATCAGAACCAGAGAGCCACATGTCTCTGCCACGTTCAATCCCAATTCAGAAGACTTCCTCCGAGAGGTTCAGAATTGTCAGGGCTGAGCCCCGTGGAAGAAGGTTTACTCAGGTAAACACACCTTTATGTCTTTGGGTAAGAACTGGAAAAGTTACATTCAGCTTCACATCAAAATAAACACCACTGTCAGCCTTATGGGGAAGCAGGACCATGGGGGGCAAAGAAGAGACTAAAGGTACCAGTCTTGAGAACCAAGCTGATGGCCCTCAACTCCTGCACCCCCCTTTCTCCGCACCCCAGGTCTCAAGCCGAGAAATGGCAGGGTCATTGCCGTCATTCTGCTCCTCTGAAATAGGAACCTGGATTAGCTCTGGCTGGCTGAAGCTCAACCCAGATAAGTCCAGAGCAATGCTGATAGGCAGCGGGAAGGAATTTGAGGAAGTGACAAGAAATGCCACGTCATCCACCATAAAGAAAGCTTTCCCACAAAGTGGCCTGGGAGGTAGCTTCGCAGCGACTGGTGCTCAGAAAAATGCAGATAAACGCAGAAGTCTTTCTAGCAGCAGGATAGAGAGCCAGCCACAAACAATTCATGTCCTTGCCACATCCTTCAGTGATGGCTAGGAGGAAAGCAAGCACTTCCCGCCCACATTCCCCCTGGTGCAGCCCAGAATGAGGAGCCCCGAGCAGAGAGTCCCGGGCACCCGCTGGCTACAGGGGACCGGGACACCCACCGGAGGCAGCGGACCCCTCTCTGCTCATCCCTAATGTATCAGAGAATCCCTGGCAATCCTGAGGACGTGATTTTTAACGAAGATTCTAGGTTACAGCCTTTCTGTCCCAGGGAAGGGTAGGTGCCCTGTCAGAAATAAACTCTTCCTAATTTCATTCACCAAGTAATGGACATCATAATAATCTGCTATGGCATCTGTCATTGCAGAGATTTCCAGTGTTCATCACAAAATTTTCGCAGAAAAGCGGAAGTCAGCAAGCAGTTATTCTCTGAAGAAATTCACAAGGAAAAAAAAGGGGGGGGGGCTAGCAAAGAAGACCGGGGAGAGTGGAACTCTTCTGTCATTGTTTTCTGAAAGACAGCATGACATTCCCTATTGGTTATAGATGGTATGGCTTTCTTTACTTATATTTTAAAATTTCGTTCAGTGGACCTGTTCTCACAAAAAATGGATCCAAAGCTGGCCTTCACAAGGAAATCTGTACTTTGAAAAATAGAGCAAAGGTCTAATATTTTTAGAAAAAATATAGTCTGTATTATTAAATAATACCAATGACTACTTAAAAGGGCATGTTGGACGAGATCTTGGATACCTATTCTATAAACCCCATAGCCAACGTTCTAAACCTCTCTGAAGGAAATTCTGCCTTAGATTCTGCAATCTCAAATTGTCCCAAACTTCTACCTAGAGAGAAACCTCGAGTCCTCAGTCGCTAGCATCCCAGAGGTCTCATAAGGGCCACAGTTGTCAGCAGACCCGATTTGCATCCTAGATGGCCAGGGAAATATTCCGGTACAGTACATTGTTATTCAGAACCCTCTGAGAACACACCAAATAGGAGATGATTAGAATTACATTTACTTACTCTCACATATTAGCATTAAATTATTAGTTGTATTAGTGGCTTACATTTACATTAAACTTGCAAATTATATAGACCTTTATTTCCATTCTGTGAGCATCTCAATTTTTTCCCCTGCATGCATATCTAATCATTTGCTTACCTCTTATCACTCCGGGAACCTACAGTTTTTAATTCCATGGATTTCCACAGGGCAAGAATCTAGGCCACCGTTTATGCACAGAAATCAATTCATCCATCACTACACTGTGCATCAAAACAACATTTTAAGAGCAAAAGTTGAAGCCAGTGGCATTAAGCCAAAGCACCTCTCCTCACAAGGAAAACGCAGTGGGATTTTTAAGAGCAAAAAGGATAGGTCACCAAGGCTTTATGCCTCACCAAGAAATGGGGAATCCTTAATGGCCCAGAGTTTCTTGATTCAAATCTGGGATTTAAGACTGGGTGCCCAAAGAAAAGTGCTGATTGTCACGTCCCCCAGTGTACTTCTGCAGCATCCATGTAAATATATCCACCAGGTCAAATTTTCTCTCTCCTTGCCCCTGGTGAAATCACTAACCAATGATATTTTCATGTTTTTACTTAGAATCTGAAAGAGCATTTTTGCACCATGGTGCATTTTTACAAAGATCTGCATCTCTGAAACACAATATTATATTAACATGACAGTTTCAAAAGAAATCATGTTACTAAATATCGTAAATCATAGAAACGTCATTGGCTTCTTCTAAAATTGCATTCAATCGGCTAACTACACCATTCACAAGTTATAACAATCTATGCAAATGTACATTAAAGCCACAAGAAGTTTCCCCCCCATATCCTTTTCCCACAGGCCAAATAAAGGTGAATTAAGAAAATCTGGCAAAGGGTACACAGGGCTATTGCCATTTCCCACAGCAAATAGGGTATTTTCCTCTGGGAATAAAACATTTTCCTTAAACTACTGTTTATAACCCTAATCAGCTCAACAGCAATAGAGCCATCAAGTCCAATCTCTTGTGGAAAAAAGTCAAGGTCAACAAGTACTTGCATTTTTGTTTATCTTTAGCTGCAATTGCTACTGACATTCAATTGGGTAATAAACATGAGGTCTGTCAAATGTTCCCAATGAACAGGTGATCCAAAAGCTATCTCAGAACAAGGCCATTGCCAGGTAATCAAACAATCCTGTTATTACAATTATGATTTGAGTACATTTATTTATAGATGCAAACATCAGTCAATCCTGAATGAATATTGCCCTACCATTCCCACCACAGGGTAATAGGATTGAGGAAGTACAGGAGGGCCCTTGCTAGAACTACTCGCCAACAACAATGTGTGTGCTCCCACGAGCAGAGTACTATCCAAAGCAACAGCTTTCTCCCCATACCTATTCTCTTTAAAGGCAATTTTGTGTAGCTCAATACAGCCATGTCCTTCACTACGCCGCCCAGGTTCCTGAGCCCAGTTGCTTCTCTCTGCCTGAAAACCAATTCTACGGTTATGTGTGTGTGTCTATTTGGAATTGTTGCATTATTCCTTTAAGCCAGCATGGTTGCTACATTAGAAAACACTTCATTTTAACTTGAAAAGTGCTAGGATTTGTTCAGCATGTTTAATTCTAAGGAGTCAGATAGATATTGGGAATAAAGGCCACATACTTCTTTCCAATCCATCACGAAACTCACTGATATCAACAGGAACTATGCATTTGGATCCGGGCAGCACCTGGCTCCATGCCATCTTCGACTTACAGATTAAAAATAGAATCCCTGTTCCAGCTGCAAAGTAAGACATGTTAAACCTACCGCTTCCATTTGAAATATGAAAATTAAATCTAAGGACCATGGCCACTTTCTAAGACGAGGACTCTGACCCACATAGACAAACCTATTGTCTCCACTTCAGTTATGAAAAATGAGCCTAAGGAATATTCTTGGAGCCTAAAAGTAATGATTACACCTCTTGCTATGTAGCTTTTATTAACATTCTATCATTTAGCAGAGCAATTAATGTTTTCCAAAGCTGACTCCTTTCCTATCAATAGCATCGGGGCATCTGGAATCGAAGTAAAGGACAATCTTTCTAAAAATACACAAACCCACATCCTGGGAAAGAAAGTGAAAACTGAAAATGAACAAAAAAATTCTAGACACACAAAATGAAGTACACTAATTTTAAGGACAACTTTCAACGTAGACATACTAAGTACCAGGTGACAATGTTGTTAGTCTAAACAAATACTGTTTCAGTATAAAAAATTATCCTTCACTCTCTAGTATTCTGGCAAAAAGTAAATGTAGCCAGAGTTATACCAGCAGCCCAAGAGCATACTATTTCCAGCCCTGGAGTCTCTTAAGTCTTGGGCAGGTGATTTGAAGATTCTACTTAAACAGAAACATTAGCAGCCTGGGAAGGAGAAGGGGCTGAAGCACACGAGGATGAGAATCCAGTGGGAGTCCATGAACACCAAGACCCATGTAACAAAACATCTACTCTGCAAATACTCAGGAAATGTTCATCAATCAGCTGTCAAGCAAAGGGGGAAGTCACCTCATTTTCAGAGCAGTAAACTGATGAAATGAGTCATGGAATTCCCATGATAGCTTAGCTGGCCTCTTCCTTTCCACCCAGCCCCCTGGTCCCCATGGAGCCAGGGCCCTCCCCGAAGGAAAGCAGTGAGCAGAGAGAGAGTGGTGGCGGGACTTCCGTGGGTGACCCTCAGGAAGGGGTAGGAAAAGTGTTGCTTCTGCCCAGCCACGGTATGAGGAAAAAGCCAAAGGCAGCAATGGCCAGCCATATTGTCCCCATATCTGGAGAGGTGAAGTTACACTTCAGAAAACAGTGAGTCCTCCAGAAGGGACCTGCGGTGTAGGCAGCAGTATTCTGAGACCTTGGCATCAACCCAAACCGTTCCAAACCCACCACCCCTGGCGTCCCCTCAGTCTCTTGGTCTGGTCCAGTCTCCTTCTCCAAAGCTCTCCTCTCCAATGCCTTCGCTCTGCCTTGTCACATCCTCAACATTTCAGAATAACTGCAGCGTGACCCCAGCCTTCCTTTGCATCTGTTCCTCCTTCACACAGCTCTGCCATGACTCCCCAAGGCCTCCCAAGCAAACTCCCAATTCCTTGGGACAACAGATAGGATCCTTCACGGTCTGGTCCCTGCTGCCTCTAGCCTTCCCCTCAGACTTTCCTCTCCCACACCCTGTTCTCCGCTCCTGCTGAAGCACACACAAAGCCTCCAAGGGTCATGCTTTCATTTGCTTCCTCACCTTCACACCAACTAATTTCTTTGCCTCACATGTCCTTCTACTTCACCTGCCCCAAGTTCCCATCACAGACTCACCCCCTTGGGAGAGCTAGCTGGAAGACTGGGAATGGAAAGCAGATTGCTGCTAGGGCCAGCTCTGGAGATGGGAGTGCCATGTGGAGAGGGACCCACATCCGAGTCCCATTCCGGCTCCACGAGAAAGGGTGTTGTGACGGAGTAAGGACAGGGAGAGGCCACACCTCTGCCAAGTACTTGCTTCCTTTTTGCCAGTTTGTTAGGGGCCATTCCTCTACTTCCAAAGCACCCTGGGCCTACTCAGTCACGAGCCTTAACCTACTATATGTGAACTGCCTGCCCGGCTGCTGGACCGTCAGTCAACTTCTCGGTTCCAGGAACAGCCTCTTCACTCTGAATTCTCACATTCAGCACTGGGCTGGTACGTAGTAGACATTCAGTGAATACTCATTAAGTTAGGGAATGGTGCTATTTCTGTCTTTCCTCCATTATCTTTGAGAATATTCCTCTCAGAAGCTTTAAATTCACAGTATCATGCAATATTTTTTATTTGCACTAAATGTATTCCATTCATGTAAGGGGATGTTCTTGGCGCTGGGATGCAGTGAACCAAATATTCATAACGCACAGCCCCCTCTGATTGTATCGGCTGAAATTGCCTTCCCTCAGAACGTCCATTTTTAAAGAGTGTGGCACCTGAATCTTCCCAAGATAGCACCCCAGTTCTTCACCGCTCAATGAATCTCTCAGGTGCCCTTAATCCTGTTTCAGGGGACAATAACCAGAACGACAAGAGCATTCTCACCTGCATCACTGGCCCCAGGGATGGGGAGAAAAGACTGGGAAATGGAGCTGGCGCACCATAAAATGGTCAGAGGAAGGAGACAGAAGAGGGGGAAAGGCGTCACGAAACAACCGGCATCCCGGCCTCAGATGAAGAAAGGCCGCCATCTCTTTCAACCACGGAAACTGAGACTCGGTTAGGTGCCACGAAGTTAAAGGAAGATTGGGCTGAATATGAATCCAGGCATCCATCTAGTCAATCGAGTCAACCAAATATTTATCCGGCAGCGGCTGCATCTGCAGCATGGGGCCAGGAGCTGAGGCAAGTGCAAGAGGAGCCAACCCACCGGATTCCCCGGGTGTGGACATGTGCGAGAATCTCCCTCCAGTCTTCACACCAGTCAAAGGGATTCTTCCAGACAACTTCCGTGGACTCTGTAAATCTTGTAACTAATTATATTTCACTCTTCATTTTGGCCGCTAGGTAGCTCAGAGCCGAACTGACTACCTCTAGCAGCTGTACACCATCTTTCACAATTCATCTTGTTCCGTACTGCCCTTATGGCTGGCCTCTGGTTTGTTTTCTTTTTGTTCTCATTTCTTCACATCCTGATTTTTATCCTATTGTATACTCTATACTTTTGTTAATTTCCTTAAACCCTTTCTTAGAATGAAGGAGAGACTATATGAGTACATTGTAAAATTAAGATATATACTCTTCTCCTAAAGTATCAAAATTTAAAAGGTATTAAGGTGCTATCTGTCCTGCTGTCAGAGGGGCACTCAAGGAAAGATTCAAACTCAGAGAAATGAAATTTTTCAAGAGATAGCATTGATTGAATGTTAATAATCTAGCAACAAGTAAGTTCAGTATTTTCCACATTCATTCCTCAATTCCCCCTTCCTTAAAAATATACAAATTTGAAGAAAATTTAAGATTTTCTAGGTATGTTCATATTCTTTTTTTCTCCTGATGTGGAAAGAAGTGAAAGATGGGGCGCCTGGGTGGCTCAGTTGGTTAAGTGTCTGCCTTTGGCTCAGGTCATGATCCCAGCCAGGACCGGGATCGAGACCCTCACTGGGCTCCCTGCTCAGCGGGAAGTCTCCTTCTCCCTCTGCCTCTCCCCCTACCCCCCACTTGTGCTCACGTGCTCACTCTCTCTCTCTCTCTCAAATAAATAAATAAAATCTTAAAAAAAAAAAAAAAGAACTAAAAGAAAATCCTACCTCTTTCACCCTTTGTTAGGAAATAAGATGAGCTATGTCTAGGAGGGAATGCATACGGGTTGATATTGGTAAATGGGGGAAAGCCAAAGCTAATTGTACTAATCAAACAGAATGCTTTTAGGTTAAGTAATTATGGAAAATTATCTGCAAGACTGAACTAATCCACAAAGCCAGACACTTGAGCAAAACCCAACTTACCAACTACACTTCTGGGACCAATCAATGTAAGAGGTAGACAACGCCTACCTCTTTTTAAGGAAAATGCTTGGCATAAATTTACTGTTTGGGTTAGTTTTTGCTAGGCCAACAGCCAAAACCTCTACCACTATCCTTAATTAGCGCTAGCATTCATGGAGGAAGAAGATAGATTCAGGAGCAGAGCGGACTATCACATCCCACGGGATGGAATCATGTCTGCTGCTGGGAACAGCAGATATAAAAGCATCCTCCCAGGGTAACACAGGGTCCTGTCTCAGCATTCATCATTCACCTTACCGTAAGGTCCCTTAAAAGATCCCAAAATGTTGCTGCCAGTCCCCACCCATCCTCTGCTAGAAGCCCGTTCCGGGCCACAGGATGGTGCCCAAGAGTAGGAGCAGGTAGAGCAGGCAATCATGTGGGCGGCATGATTTAAGGTACATCCCCAAACCCGTCTACCACCAATTCTGAAAGGATTACCCGTTGAGTCTTTTCTTGAGTGCTTCTGTTAAAATGGATCTCTGAGAGTCAGGACAGGTAAGACCTCAGTGTCTATTTACATTTTGACTGAGATTGCCATGTCATTAGCCATCTGGCACCCAGAAGAAATCAGTGCTGAGAGAATGTAGTTTAATCACAGTTTGAAAGCATGAGAGCGTTCCCAATCCTCTTGAATAAATAATTACCCACCCATGGCCATGTGCCCATAACTATTCTGGGCACAGGAGATTTAAAGATGAAGAAGACATAGTCCCTTCCCAGGAAGCATCCTGGGGAGGCTGATGCACGAATGGTTCACTTCAGTATATGAGAAAGGGTAAGACACAGGATACCATAACAACACAGAGGAGGGTGACTTCCCCCAATCCGGGAATTCACAGGATACTTCCTTCAGATTACACTTAAATTAAGTTCAGAAGTTTTTAACTTGGGCTACATAGGCCCTCCCCACCTAGGGGGCCCAGGGTTAGAATTCAGAAGATCTTCCTACTTGGAAGTGGAAAGATTTACATTTTATTCTCACTAACCTCTAACTGAAATTAGCACTTCTTTCCAGTGCATATCTAGGTAAGTAACAAACCACAGAACCATTAGCAGAACCTGTGACTTTGTCACCAAAGGAAATCATATTTACATACAACAATATAGTTGTTACAAACATCTTAAAACATCATTTACATTCATCACTATTTCAAAAATGTGGTAGACGATAGAATCACTGCTAGACCTTGTTATTTAATACATATTTAACAAAGCCCTATATCATTGTATTACAATTTGTTTTTTAAAACATTCTGATAGCTGAATTTCAATATAGTTTTTCTTGTAGTCCGATGTGTTTTATTTTATGCATTAATAAAAATATTATACTGACAAGGCATCCATTGACCTTGCCAGATGGCCAAAGGCATCCCCTCTCCCCCAAAATGTCAGAGCTCCCTGAAAAGGATGAGGAAGAGTCCGCAGCCAGATGACTAACGGCGGAGAAAGCGATGGTGGCCCCAGTGGTTCAGGCAGCAGAGGCCCTGAGTGGCCACATGGCTATGTAGGAGGGCTGAACCGAGTTCCCGAGAGTGGGCTAGGGATCAACGTTGATCTCACAGGGCCCACCAGATGCTGAACCTCTATGGCAGTCAGAGGACCAAGGGGGAGGTGTCCCTCTGCCAGCTAGGCCAAATATCCCTCACCCTGTCTTTCAGCCAACAGCCCTGATCACAGAGTTCACCGTGTCTGGGTCACTGGCATGTTGTGAAATAAATACACTCACAGCTCCCTAAGAATATTCAGTATTTAGAGAATATTCCACTTAACATATGCCTGATGCTCGTGGTAGCACACACAAACGTCCTGAGGGCAAATACTATGCCCTACTCGTTCTTAGAGCCTCATACGGAGCACCTGCCATACGGTAAGCGCTTAATTCATTTTTGACAACTCGACCAGAATGAATAAATTTACATTCCCCCCCCTTAAATGCAACTCTTGATAATATTTTGGCTCATCCACAAAAGCAATTACAATTCTAAACTCTTTTTATCTCCTTGGGCTACATTAAATGGATACTTCCCTAAAATTAACTTCCTCACTTCTGCCTTGCCCACAATGACATGGAGTGAAGAATCCACCACCCAGGACGATGGGTTCTCCCCTGGTTTATTTTCTCGGGTAGCAACCGAAACACGGGTTCAGCTGTGCCAGGCAGGCTGTGTGGCAGCCCTGGAATGCCTAGGAAGGCTGACCTGAAAAACAAGTTATTGTTTATAGCTTAAAACCCAATGCGGAATCAAGAAGGGAAAGGGAGAGAGAATTAGACAAAAGAAAGGCCTTCATTAGAAACTGCATTAAATAATTAAATAATGACACATTAGGATCTGGGTTTTTAAAGCTCGGATCATCATTTTTATTATTAACACGAGGCAATAAAACCCGTGTTATTATACAAGAGTGGAGTATGTTCTTCTATATGTGATGCAGTTGGGGAAAATACTTTACAGTTCTGGAAAGAAAAGAACGGAGCATTACAAACAACTAACTCTGAGTCCACCGCAATAGAAAATCTATTCCACTCTCACCAAAAAGCTAATGCTATTAGAGGCTTTCTCTAACTTACAGCAGGCCGAGGGAAACTGAGAAGATACCTTTTTAAAAAGTTTTCATACTTCCTGGCTGCAGAGCCAAATGATGACTTGACATAACATCACTATTCATATAGTTCTTTACTCATTTTTTATTTAAAACTATCATGTGACTCTTGAGAGGCCAGTGTAATTAATTCTAGGAAAGTCCGAGAATTGGGGAATAATTTCAGAACTTCTACAAGTCATCCCGGAGCTGGCATTTCTTAAGAGACAACCACAACAGCAACAACAACAAAATTCCATGTGACCTGCACGCATCCATCACGTGCCACAAAACTCCAGTATCTGCACAGGTGACAAGTGTCAGTGTCAGCAGCCAAGTCTACACCACTCACAGAGTCCACTATCACACTGCAAATCAAGGGGAAAACAGAACTGTGGTTTTAAGGCCATGCTTAACAAGGATCATACCTTTTAAGTTTCAAAAATTAGAGTATAAATTTGATAAGATTTCCAGACCATGAGTTCACACATAAATAAAAATGAGCAATCAACAGAAAATATAAGAAATGACCCTGTTGATGAATGTCCTGTCTCTTCCAATCGAGGGTCAGACCTATTCAAAGCCAATCACATGAGGATGGAATCAGTAAAGGTCAATCAAAGGCAGGCTGAAACTCCAACTGTCTAGCTGACCTTCAGAGCTTGTGACAAATTGCTATCAGTCAATGTCAACTAATGACAGGAGCTCTTTGGCTAATCAATTGTTCTAAAAATGATCAAGAAAACTACTCACAGGACAGCTCATTTTCACATCAATGCCTGTGAAGTATGAAAAGCTCATTTTTTGAGTTTTTAATAAGCTCATAAGTAAAGCAGTTACTTGGTAACAGAGGTCACCTTACAGAAAAAGACAGAACCCTTGTCTGCCTTTTACATATTCTTTTATTACCATATTATAGTAAAATTATGCTATGGATATGCCAGAGGGCTACATAATAAAGTAGGTAACACTTCATGCACTTTTGAAACAAATACTTCTGTGTCGGAGGGAAATATATTTGGGAGTAAATAATTTCAAATGCATTTTTCAGTTGCTTAAGATGAAAAACACTGACCTCCAGCTTGCCAGCGATATTGCCTAATAGTCAGAAGATGCACTCTCTGTGAAAACCCTCATAGCCAAGTGCATGCCCCCTAAATATAGTTACTACTTTTTAGATGACGAAGTTATTTTTCTTTGTTTTAAGATGACGTGCTTTCATGATGCTAGAAGGCAAGAAAATGGGGAACAGAAAACAGTTCCTCGCATTTGATGAGTCAATAAAAGGAAAGGTGAATATATAGTATGGGGTGTTCCGGGGAAAACAGTTCTCTGTCTATCCATCTCGTTCAACATGTTTGATAAGTTAATGATATGGACCTTTTGATAACAGGGATTTGCTGAGTATAATAACTTCCCCTTTCTTTTTTACACCTGACTTTTCCCATCAGGAAATCATTTTCCTCTTCTGCCTGCCACTGCATGCCAAGGCCACTCTTTAATCTGCAGACCGACATGAAATGTAACTAAAGTAACACACGGGGCTGCAGTGGTCTAAGGGCGAAGGCCTGCAGTCGCAATTATATTTTACTTTTCTCTCTGAAGCGTATTAGTCAAAAAGCATTAGGACACCATTGAAGTACAAGAAGTTCCCGCAGAAGTCTAAGACTTAAGAAGTGTGAACAAATAGAAATTATTCAAGGTACCCTGACCAGCAGACAAATGGAATGAAAAAAACCCAAACAAACATTTTTTTGATTCACAGGGTTCTGAGGTTATTATAAACACTGTTTTAAAAATCAGTTGGGATTAAAAAAAAAAAAATGGCAAAGAAAACTGTTTCTAAACAAGCAGCGTTCACTTTGTGTTTTCATCTGAAAAACTGCAGATTACAGATTATATCCCAAACGTGAGTTGCTGCAGTAGTTTTTCAAATTAAAATATCTTCTGTGGCCTCAACCACTCTCAAGTTGTCCATAGGAAAGAAATAAAGGAGGGAGGGCAACACTTAAGCCGAGCCATAATTGGAAGTATGTGAAAAATGAAGTGTCAGTTTGGTCAATAAAGGGCAAAGGTCAAGGGGAACTGCAGCCCAAACTCTGCGAGAAATGTGCTCATTAAGACATCCAATCAGAGCGCTCCTTCCCACCTATCCCATTATTCATCGGACAGCTGACTGTTTCAAATGCCCGGCTTTGGGCTGTTATTACTTTTCTTCTTCATGTAAAAAGGCGAGCTGGTATATAAATCGTTGCTTAGTCATCTGGAACGTAATGTGGCCCTTCCCCGCCGCCCCTCTCCCTGCTCCCCACCCCCTCCCAGCTGGCTCTGCCTGCTGGCCTCGCAAGCTTGAAACAACTGCCTTCACATTCCCTTCAATAATAAATGGGATTGCCTTCCGCCTATAGGTTGCCTGAACTCTGACAAAAGCTGGGCGGGGGGGGGGGGGGGGGGGGTGGGGAGGGGACACTGGGAGGCATTGCAACTATTGACACATTAGTATAAAGAAATAGCAGTGCTTTTCAATTGTTCCTCTTTAAAGAAACATGCCAGTGTTGCCTTTTTTTTTTTTTTTTTGAAGTGGGAGCAAAAGATACTATTGTCGAACTGAGTCCTGGCCCCAAAAGGAGAAGTTCAGAAGTGGGTTTTAGAGGCTTCAGCAATCATTAAAGCCCTTTAGAGTTGAGATGTTTTACATCAAATTTCAACATCGAAATAATACTTTTTCTTTTTCCTCACAAAAGAGGAAAATGAGACGAGCTTTAAATGGGAAATGCTCTGCAAGAGAAAGGACCTTATTTGTTTTTTATGCCCCTATTCTCAATTCAATAAATCTTTGAATGAGCAAAATGGTATAGGCTCTCAATACAAATTAATCATATCAATCATCATGCTCCTCTGTAAATATCTCAATCATTCTACCAAACACAAGAAACTAGATTCTCACTCCCCAGCAGAGTATAACCCCCCTGAGGCTAACATTGATTCTGGCCTATTCCCGGCTCCGTCACCCTTACAGAGACAGAGCCAGGCCCCGTACAGACACAGGAAGAAGAGACCCCAACTTGGTAACAGAAAGAGTGTCCATCAGTGATCTGTTTTCCATTCCTCGCCACACGAAAGCACTGGAGGACACAGGTGTTAGGAGCTTGGGTTCTGGAGTCACACTGTATGGGTTCGGGTCCTGACTCTACTACAGACCCATATGTGACTCTCGGCAAGTCTCCTAGCCTCTCTAAACCTTTGTGATCTTTACAAAGTGAGGGAGGGAAATACCTACACTGACTGACAGCCCTTAATATGTTATTGTTTTATTTTATTACTATCATATACTCATCTCTCTTGACGTTGAACCAAAAACAAAAAAAAAAAGGAAGACGTGCCCAAACGCAAACTGCGGTCAGTCATCACTAAAGCTGCTTGTGAGTCGTAGAGTGACTGCGGCAACCCTCCTGGGAAAGAGTTCAAATACGGTGGGGAAAGGCACCAGATGTGCTTGGTGTTCTCCGGCTCCAAGCCACCTGCTTCCTAGAGTAGACCCTGTATCTGGTCAGTAGGGCAGCCGTACACGGTAGGATAAAAAAGACACACGAAAGGGTCACGTATCTGCCAATGTGTACCTCATGTTATTTATGAGACTCTGCCTGGGTTCATGAGAACACCCCATCCTAAAGTAGTTACAAAGCAAAGCCAAGAGAGAAGATCCTAGAGCTGACTCCGAGAGTTTCTTCAGTATTTCTGAGCTTACTTTTTTCTCTTCTGAAATGGGAAAGGGGCAAATAATAGACAGGGATAAAATCGGAATTCAATCTCATAGCTTTGGAAGTGCTTTGAGGAAGTTAAGGACTACACAGAATCAATGTTGCAACAACAGCTGCAGAACCCCCAACCGAATACAGATGTCAGGCCTTCCTTTTCAATGCCAACTTAAAGGAGCGTCACTATTAAAGAATCAATTTCCTGCAAACGGCCACAAGTGTTAATATTAAATGAAAGTAGATGCCATAGGAAAAGTTACCATGATAAACAATTTGAGTTGGGGGAAATATGTATGATGTAAATCATGAATAAACATTAAATCCCTGAAGAAGAAGAATCTTTAGCATCTTCTTAATTATGTATCTTGCATATACTCTTTTTAGAATGCCCAGCATTGGATTTTCTGTTTTATATTTTTATGCTTAGGTAAAAATTTGGACTAAAACTATTCCATCAATCACAACAGCCGCTAATTTGGCAAGTCATCAGGCACTCAAAATCCCCTAAATTGCTGGAAGGCTAACTAGGAATTGTCACTGTATTTTGAAATCTGTCAGAACATTACACATTTCCTGAATGACTTTTTTTTTTTTTTTACTTTGAAAGTCCAAAAGAACAGGACTCGGTTGAGACACAGCCTGTTGTATGCCTACGTCATGCACAGATAAGGTTATTTAACAGAGGACTAGAGCCTAGGGATTTCTTTCTTTCTTTTTTTTTTTTTGTGTGTGTACCACAGCTGCCATAATGAAGTGGTGAAAAATGAAAAGGAATGAGGAAAAAGAAACACAGTACAAATAATACAGTAGAGAAAGTTTTAAAATATGTATTACTCCTGTCTGTAGGGGAAACACCTCTTTGGATATGTTCTTGACAGATTGAGTTATTTCTGTCTATTGGGTATGTATAAAGACATATTTATGGATTTATAAATCTTTTGAAGAGGGCTGTTATTTATCCAGTTGACTAAAATGGACTCAAACTGTGTAAATAACTATTTAGGACACGCACTATGGGCCAAATGCTGGCACAGCTTACATGTCTATGCTGCCAGAAAAGGCAGGCAGGGCAAACATGGAAAAGCCACTGTGCACAGTTAATCCAAAGGCTGCACAAAGACCCAGCTCCACAGGTCTCAGGGATGAAAACAGGTTTAGAAGGGTCACGGTTGGCATGGAAATGCACGGACATAATGGCGGCAACACTCGCAGGCATCATTCTGCCTTTAGTAGGGGAGAAAGCACACTGCCCACGAGAAGCCACAGAGAAGGGCAGGTATAAGACCAAAGGAGGGCCCCCTGCACCCCAGCTCTCAAGGTGCTGGGTGGGAGGGGGACGCAGAAGGGTTGGGGGAGGGAAGTCTACACAGAAAGCTTCTTTTGGATCACGGTGGGAGTCGTTGGCTTAGTTCTTTAGTGGAGAGCCGGGAAAGAGGGCATGAAGAGAAGAATCTTAGACAAATAATCAGGAAACTGAAATTTGGGGTCTGATGCTGCACCGGGACCTCCCCGAAGTGCTCAGCGCATCCGTACCTTATTTTCCTCTTCTGTCAAATGGGGCCAGGATTGTTTTAGAAAGGTTCAACTGAGCTCATTCAAACGATATCATTTATGTGAAAATTCTTAAAAAAAAAAAAAAAAAACAGAACTAGGTGGTGATCTTATATGAAAAAATACATAAGAGAAACAATGTAAGTAGAAAACTCAGGTAATGTGAAAGATACATGTCTCCTGGTTACAATCAAATTCATTATTAAATTGGCCTTTGGAGAACACTTGTTGAAGGAAAAGGAAACATGCAAAATTCCTAATTCCTTGTTATGATGGGTCACGGGGGAAGAACTGGGACAGGGCCTTTGCCCTCTCAAAATCCTTTTATCAGATTATGTTTGAGAAAGCGTATATGCTACAACTTTAAATTCAAGTACATTTCAGCAGTTTGCAAGCCTTCAAAGCAGCAGCTAAGCTATCTGCCTGTTCCTAGACGATATATATATATTTTAAAGCAAAAAATGAAAAAGAAAAAGAAACAAAACAAGAGGCTATGACCTCATGTAGCAATTTTGGAGTACAGGAAGAAGAATTTAGATTCCTTTTACACCTTTTTGAAAACTCATGGAAGAAGTTGAAAATAGGGCTTCATATTGAAAGTGCCGACATCACCTTAGCCCCAGCCCCGTGAGCAGCAACACCATCACATACGCATACACACACTTGAAAGAGAAAAGGCCCCATGGATTTATGCTGCATATCATTTTCCAGTAAAAGTCAGAGGTCAGAGGTTACATGTTTCTGCCTCAGCTCTGAACTGGTCTACTATCCT